>NC_134487.1:221873318-221960818 GCF_040206685.1 Ascaphus truei
AGAGACTGGCAGGCCCGCGGAGCCTAAAGGGAGGGACAGAGGGGCGGAGCCTAAGGAGCCGGCATTACTGGAGGAGAGAAGGGAGGGGGCAGTGCTGTAGGAAGAGGCAGGCCAAAAAAAAAATTGGCAGAGTGACAGCACGGGCAGCCAATCAGGAGCGGAAGAGTTTAAAAAAAAAAAAAATTTTAAACCATTCTTGCAGGCGTCCCAGGGGCCGGACGTTCCCCACCCCTGCTTTATAAGAATAAAACAGTGCAGCTACATTCCCCCACAGCTATTTCTTGTTGAATGCATGAGTGAGAGAGCGAAGATATGTGGGGTTATGGCTGCCAACATAATAAACAACTGAAGATTGCACCAGTAATGCTTTATAGTACAGTATATTATACTGTTAGAACAGAACAGAACACATTGTCCTGCTCCCTAGCTGCTGCTATCACATTTATATCACTGTCCATGCCCCAGCTGTGGTTTATGGAAAATAATCACAATATATTTACATAGAATACTTGCAATAGTTGTAGTTTATAATAAAACTTCATACAGTATGCATGATAAAAACATGGTTGCTTTTAACCTCCTAGAATAATAACAGTCTCCTTGCTCCCAAAACATATAGTATAATGCAGTGCAACATTTTTCACAAAGGTATTATACTCAAGTACCACATTTATCTTGCTCATAAAGACACTGGATAAATAGCTATATATGTAAAATGAGCTGAGATGTTTATGCTCCGTGTAAATGAAACAAAATAATTCCTGTGGATTTGTCATACAGTAGATACAGAATGCGCATCTACATGCACAGTAACACTGAGGAATGGTGATGGTAAATTCTTTATTGGTTATATAGATTGCATCCATAATTATCACTTCCCTGTACCGATAGTGCAAATTACAACTCAAGGGTATGACAAGGTCATGCCATGAGTAAAAGACAATGTGATCATACTCTGCACACATTGCAATGCCTATCTTCTTTTTCTGATAACAGTTCTGCACAAGTAGGCAATATTTTATTAATATGACCACTACAATACACTGCATTCAAACATTATGATTAAAGCGTACTTACAGTAGTACTTTAAAATATAAAATCAAACACCTCTAGTAACTTGCTTTAAGATATTCAATCTAGTGTAAGTATTCGAGACATAAATATTAACAATGTGAAAGTATACTTTCCCAAAGATGTAATTATTTGCAGTTTTCTATCCACTCAAATAGCATGTCAAACAATCACCCATGTCGACGTCCAGTGTCAAATCAATACAATTGCAGTGAATGGTTTAACCGAAGCAATGACTTGTGAAATTAATTTTAAACCTTCCAGCCATGGTAGCACAACAGATTCTTATCAGTGGAATTGAAGAGCCACAATGTACGTTAATACAATCTTGTGTGAAGTATGTCATTGTTTTTTATACCATGTTGTACTGATCATTCTTTCTACAGGTAAGTACATCTGCTTGCATATTCTGTGGTTATTTCTCGATCGCTGTTCCACAAACATAAATGCTCAGTTCAGGTTTGTTTCTGGGTTTTTCTGCTCCTGACATTACTACCGTAGGGATATGGAAAATCTCTGTGTGAGCTAAAAATGTGGTCAATACTTAGATGGCAAAATAAAATTGTCTTTCAGTGAAAAAGTAAAAACCATTCCAAATAATGCACAAAGGTACACTTTCAAAGAATGAGTATTTACAAATAGATTTTCACCACAGTACTATACACTTACCTCACTGCCTGATACATAGATCAGTGTATAATTCTGTACAACCGAGGAATATCTAACATTGCCCTAACTTTCTGCTTTAAAGGAGCATTGGCTTTTTTCAAGAAAAACTTTATTTCCCACTAGGTGAGCAGCAGGGGATCTCTGGCACTGAACCACCACATTAACGTTAGCCTCAGGGACCCCCTGCTCCCCGATATAATTTCACGGTATCTCACTGCTGTTTAAAGAGGCATTCCACTTGGCAGTTTAAAAACTATATATATATATATATATATATATATATATATATATATATATATATATATATATATATATATATATACAGTGTTCGACAAATCACCCAAAAATCTACTCGCCCGACCAAAAAATCTACTCGCCCCTAGTCCCGCCCCCAACCCTAGTCCCGCCCCCGCTTTTAAAAAAATACATAAATAAAATAAATTGAATAAATTCCTAGTAAGAACATTCGTTTTTGCCATAAGTTTATTTATTGTATTACATTATACTACAATTAGTCCTTGTTACGTGTGTGTGTGTGTGTGTAAATGTCAGATCTAGAAAAAAAAGCCAGATGTGAATGACAGATGTTCCCTGAACCCCTTAACCAGTGTCTGGATGCCGCCGCTTCACAATATTTAAAGCAGCAATCCCACCTGGGATCTTACCTGATCCGCAGTCCCTCAATGTCCAGGTATCTCATTCCCGCAATGTTATACATTGAGGGGATGTGTTTTCTACCTGTCTTCTGGGTTAGGGGGGATTCTGATGTCTCCCGTGTGAAGCTTGAGTCAGATCTGGAAGAAAGCAGTATAGGTTATTTCGGTGTAGTATAGGGCAGTTACGATATACAGGGTAAATAAGATATCCAGATCGAGAGTGTGAGACAGAGAGAGTGTGGGTTATAGACAGAGAGGGGAGAGAGAGAGATACAGAGAGGGGAGAGAGACAGAGAGGGGAGAGAGACCGAGAGGGGAGAGAGACCGAGAGGGGAGAGAGACAGAGAGGGGGTGAGAGACAGAGAGGGGGTAAGAGACAGAGAGGGGGTGAGAGACAGAGAAGGGGTGAGAGACAGAGAGGGGGTGAGAGACAGAGAGGGGTGAGAGACAGAGGGGGAGAGACATAGAGGCGAGAGACAGAGAGGGGAGAGACAGAGAGAGGAGAGAGATGGGGAGGCAACTGACTGACGGGGGGGAGGCAACTGACTGACGGGGGGAGGCAAATGACTGACGGGGGGAGGCAACTGACTGACCTGGGGGGGAGGCAACTGACTGACCTTGGGGGAGGCAACTGACTGACCTGGGGGGGAGGCAACTGACTGACCTGGGGGGGCAACTGACTGACCTGGGGGGGTAACTGACTGACCTGGGGGGGTAACTGACTGACCTGGGGAGGTAACTGACTGACTGGGGGGGGGTAACTGACTGACTGGGGGGGGTAACTGACTGACTGGGGGGGTGTAACTGACTGACTGGAGGGGTGTAACTAACTGACTGGGGGGAGTATAACTGACTGACTGGGGGGGTGTAACTAACTGACTGACTGGGGGGGTGTAACTGACTGACTGGGGGGGTGTAACTGACTGACTGGGGGGGGTAACTGACTGAGTGGGGGGGGGGGGTAACTGACTGGGGGGGGGGTAACTGGCTGACTGGGGGGGGTAACTGACTGACTGGGGGGGTAACTGACTGACTGGGGGGGGGTAACTGACTGACTGGGGGGGTAACTGACTGACTGGGGGGGGGGTAACTGACTAGGGGGGGTAACTGGCTGACTGGGGGGGGGTAACTGGCTGACTGGGGGGGTAACTGACTGACTGGGGGGGTAACTGACAGACTGGGGGGGTAACTGACTGACTGGGGGGGTAACTGACTGACTGGGGGGTAACTGACTGACTGGGGAGGTAACTGACTGATGGGGGGGGTAACTGACTGACGGGGGTTACTGGGTGGGGAGGAGGTGACTGACTGGGTGACTTTGACTGACTAGGTGGGGGGGTGACTGATTGGGGGGTTACCTCTGGTGTTCTACACACACACACACACACACACACACACACACACACACACACACACACACACACACACACACACACACACACACACACACACACACACACACACACACTCTCTCTCTCCCATATACACACACACACACACACACTATCCCATATACACACACACCCACACACACACACACACACACACACACACTTTCTCTCCCATATACATATAGACACACACACACACTATCTCTCCCATATACATATACACACACACATACACACACTATCCCATATACACACACACACACCCACACACACACTCTCTGTGGGGGGGGGGGGAGCGGAGACAGACACGGGGACCAGGGGGAACACCCGCGCTGCCATCTCGCGGCCCGCGCGAGCAGTAACGGGGACCAGCGGAGACCAGAGGGGAAGCGGGGACCGGAGGGGAAGCGGAGACCAGGGGGAACACCTGCGCTGCCATCTCGCTGCCCGCGTGAGCAGTAACGGGGACCGAGGGGCAGCGGGGACCGGAGACCGGAGGGGATGCAGGAGCGGGGACCGGAGGGGGAGCGGAGACCGGAGGGGAAGCGGGAGCGGGAACCGGAGGGGGAGCAGAGACCAGTGGGAACACCCCCACTGCGCGTGTGGCAAAGGAGCGCGGGACGGAGGGGAAGCGCCTGGGCAGCAGCCGCGGGACACACCCAGCCTACCACCCCCTCCGGGCAGCAAGCAGGGATCGGGGGCAGGGGGGGTTGGGGCTGACCCTAAATGCTTGAACCACAGCCTTACCACAGAATCTAGGTGAATCCCTCCGACACAGCCGAGGAAGTCTTGTAGTTTAAACAAGGAAGAGGCGCCAAAGCCTCTGCATCAGGAATATACCCGCGTCACACCAATCAGAGAGGGGGATTATTTATTTATTTAAAAAAAAAAAATTTGGCGTGAGCAGGGGAATTCCTAGAGCCGCAGCAACGGCCTTAATCCACTCGCCAGCGGCCTAAATCCACTCGCCAGCGGCCTAAATCCACTCGCCAGCGGCCTAAATCCACTTGCCACGGCCGTGTAGTTATAATTAATTGTCGAACACTGTATATATATATATATTGTATTGTTTTAATATATTCAGCCTTTGATTACCTTTATTGAAAACTAAGCTGCCGAATGATTAATTCTCCCGTAATCAATCAGCAAAGATCCTACTTCCCAGAGTTCAGAGTCAGTGTAACGCAACAGCTACAATGTATTCTTATATTAAGGTATTATCTATTGTTACAGTTTGCAGCTCAACCTGCTGGGAATTTTGGCAACAAATTATCACAAGCTTGAAAGTGTTATAAATATCTTGCACTGCTCAGAAGTGCTAAAACCTGTTATGGAAATCAAAGGAAGCTCAGTATATTAACTCACTAAAAATGGCATTAAGAGATACATAAATAAACTGTAGTAAGTATTATCTAATACTACAGAACTTGTTTATTTAAAAACATTTTTTTTTAAACACACAAGTAAAGTAGGATATTGCATGGATTGTTCCTTTAAATTTAACGTGGGTCAATAGGAAGCCGGAAGTGTTTGGCGTCACAGATTTCTATTGGCCCGTGGGACGCAGAACCTTTAAATAGAATTTTTTTGTGCCCAACTGGAGTTTAAATCAATCAAAGTTCAGCTTCAGAGACTCCTTGACTCCCACCTGGTCAAAAATAATAATAATAATAATAATAATAATAATAATAATAATAAATAAACCAAGTGGTACAGGAATGCCTCTTTAAACATCCATAATGTTTCAGCATTACATTTTCCATCTATTTATTAGTGAAATACAGTGACTTATTTTACAGCTTTTAGTATGAATATTTATTTACTGGTTGTGTTACATTTAATGATTCATTATTTTGTTCATGTTTTGTTAATAACTGATGCAGACACCAATGCAAAATAAATAAGTGAGAACTGTACTTTGTTAACATTAACCATTACAGGCTACTTACTGTTATTACAGAGTTTGTATTACGCTCTGCTGTTTTATGTAAACACGTCAAACATGTAATTTCCATGCAGTAGTTCAGGGATTTTGTATTAGCAATTTCTGAGGTAAGGATGTTCAGCACTTACTGTAATACACAGTTTTATGTAAATTTGTCTAATAAGACACCATATTTATAATATGTCAGTTGTATATATTCTGTTTTTGCTAAATAAAATAAACCAATAGATTTGATGATACACAAAAAGATTCTGACATTGCTCTGCACATTTGTTAAGATACAGGGTAGCGGTTGCACATGATTCAGCTTTAACCTCGCCTAGGTCCAGGTACACAAATAGGGCGCTACGTTTTAGGACGCCTTTACTCTCATTCAAATTAATATTAGCTGAACCTTTTATGAATCTGGGCCCTAGAACCTTCAACCTTCATTTTTGAAGAGACTCACTATACATTTTCTTTCAAACGTGGCAAATTGTGTTATGGACCTATTAAAATCCAGCTAACATCACATATCAACTAAAGGCAGCTCAATTTTAACAGAGGGAAATAGGCGATAGCCCTCATGTATTAAGTCCAAAATGCTATATATCTCCCCCAAACCCACCTTCAAAACAACATGTGGGTAGGCACCTGTGAACCAAAAAATTGGCACACCTGAGATACCTGTAAAACATGCTAATATGGTCACTTGCGTATCCGATTAGCATATTTCAAAAGTATATCAAGTGTGCCCACTTTTGGTGCACAGGTGTCTAGCCACGTGTTGTTTGAGGGGATATATATTGTAATTCGGACTTTAACAAAGAAGAATCGAACGCAAGGCAATGCTAATTAAACGTAACGTAAACCTATGCTAATATGTTAAACAGTGGCTGTTGTTTTTGCATATAATTAGCTTATTGGATTTGTATTAAATTTAGGGAAAATAACATTTGTTACTATTTTAGGTAATCCCTGATCTAACAGAGTTTTAGTACATTTGGTTATAATAAATCCTATTACATTACCTTATGACACACCGGTGTGATATTCCCCCACCCCACAACTGAATCATAATTGTTTTTTTAACACTTATTTTACAGTATAGTTCAGGGGTGCGCAAACTTTTGCAGTGCGCCCCTCCCTGCCTGCTGCCCCTGGTGCTCACAACCCCCTTACCTCAGTTCCCGGTGTCAAATGCCGCAGGGTCATGTGACGTCACGTCGTGTGACCCCGCGGAGTAATTTGATGGCCGTTGCCATTTTATGCCCATACACACACACTCTGACCTCCTGTCCAGACCCTTTCAGGAGTGAAGCACTTGGAATGTGTTCCTCCTCCTCTCCCCCCTCTCCCTCCCTGTGAGAGCGCACGCTGACTGGAGCAGGCAGAGAGAAGAATAGCAGTGAGCTGCCGGATGCTGCTGCTTAGCTCAGGAGCCGCGGAGTCACTGCTGCTTGGGGTACCGCCGTGCTGCCGGTCCTGGGACAGCTGGGAGAGTTGTCTCGGCTCTCTCCCTCTGGCGGCCGCGAAACCCCTGAGGGGTGCTTGCGGAACCCTGGTTGAAAACCACTGGCTTATCTGCTCAACTAATTCGTTTCTTGCAATTTTCTAAAGACATTTTTTTTAATAATGAAAAATAATGTGTCTTTCTCCATTAATCAGATTATTATGTTGCTTTACTTAAAGGGCATTCAATTAAGATCATTTTGCTTTATTACATTTTTCTCATTTAAAAAAAAAAAAAAGATAGTTTAAGACTTACTGGTATTTTAGGTGTTCTTAACAGCAACCACCTAATTAGTATAATTTACAGTGACATTTGTTCTGTAAGAAAATATTACTGATGGATGGAAAATGGAAGGCGTCTGCATTAAGATGCAATACAGTAGGTACTGAACAGTTACTGGGTAAAAAATTTACCTTCATTTATCAATGTTACCAGCATATGGTAAAAGTTTACAAAATGTTGCATATACAGAAGTTAAAACACCAGACTCCCCAAATCTGACATCCATTTTTGGGGGTTACGGAGCAAAACCACTGTCTCCTAGCAACGTTTTCCTTACACTATGACTTGATGGCAATGAGGTGTCTGCCATTTAAATTTCCTTTAGAAATAGAAAATTACCTGCAACTTGCTCTTCAACTAGAATGTACCTAGTTACATGAATTCTGTGATTTTGATCTGCCTGACCTTAAGCTCAGTTAATACAAAAAATGCAACAAAACAAATCCCAATTTGGGAGCGGTGGGGGGGGGATGAAAACACTCAGTCATATAACTCTTGTTCTATTACTTCTAAGTTGTGTCATAGTTTCAGTTATGTTCAATAGCTTTTCAAACAAACTTGAAATCAAGTACATATTTTGCAATATAGACAGTTGGGCCATATTTACTAAGCTGGGCTTCTTCATAAACCACCTTCCGGCACAACTTAATAAATATGTCCGTTTATGGCCCAAGCAAGTGAATGGGCTTGAATGAATCCTCCGGCATTGAAGATGCCTTATGGAGTAACACTGCTTGGTAAATATGGCCCCTCATGCCCCACACTTTAAGCTGGTGGCAACTTGGGTGTCTTCTAGCATACAATGTACCTTAAAGCAGCACTACAGTTTGCAGTTTAGGTTTATTAGATTTTGTAGTTAGGATTGAAGCAGGGTGTTTTCGGACCTGAGCTGCGTACATTTCAGCTCCGAGGACCCTTGCTTCGAGAGATAATTACTGTACAGTACCTCCATAGGGGGTGTCAGTATCTCCTTCATGTTTAAATGTTCCCCATCATGCTGGCCAATAGGAAGCCACAAGGGATGATGTCAGGACTTCCTATTGGCCTGCATGATGCGGGACATGTAAGTCGCCATTATGTTAGTCCAAATAAGCTAAAATATTAATTACATAGTGTAGCCTGGGTCCTCATGGTCCCCTGTTTGTTCCCTTACTTTTCCATAGGCGGCAGAGGCTGGGGAGAGGGCGGGGGGGATGCGCAGTAGCATGCAGAAGCGGCGGCCATTAGGAGTATGGCATAGCAGGGGAACTACAAGTCCCAGCAGAAACAGGGGCTGCAGACCATATGTTGCCAGGCAACCAATAGGGCTGAGAGATGCATGGCAGTTAGAATTCTGACAGTTGGGGTTCTGACAGTTAGGGGGCTGACAATTGGAGTCAGAACAGAGAAAGGGAAGGTAGGGTCTGGGTGTCAGTAGCATCCAGAAAGGCCAGATTAACCCTTTAGGTCCAAGATAGGTCGCCCTCACCTATTCAGATTGTGGCTGCTACAGGGAAACCCCTAACTGGTGACATTTCCCCTGTAGCTGTATATAGTTAGTGTATAGTGCCATTTCAAGATGCCACACAGCAATTTGTGGACTGTGGTCTGGGGCAGGACCACCACCGCACTATCATAGACCCTCCTACCGGAGTTCACCCCACGCAGAGGCAGAGGCTTCGCTGACATCGACGTCGCTGGATCAGTGGATCCCTTTTGATTTTTGGCCTGTCAGGACTCGGGGCACACGCCGCCCTCGGCGCTGCCCTTCCTTACCTGTACCACTGACTGCGGTCTCCTCCGTCCCTGCTTGGCGCCTCGGCCCGTTCCTCCGCCCCCCCGCGGCTTGCACGCACGCCGCCGACGCCGGACTCGCGGTCGCTCCGCTTACTGGGGGCGCGCCGCGCAACTTAATTTATGCACTGCACTGGCCGGGTAACTCCGCCCCCTGGCCTTCTCCGCTCTCAGGCTCAGCTCCTCTCACCATCCTCCGGCAACAAACCAGGCCATTAACCCCTGCCCTATCACAAAGGGCTCCTGGGCGTGCCTCTGCTCTGCCCCTTCCTCCCATTGGTCCTCCTCACTTTATAACCCCTGTGATTCCTCTCCAAACTCGCCCTGCATAGTTCGTCTGCCTTGTGCTGTTACTCACTGTGCCTAGCTCTCTCTCTGTTCCAGTTTCATTACCGAATCAGCTTGTCTTCCTCCCCTCTCTGGCTCTACGACCTCGGCTTCCCCTCGACCTCGCTTACCTCTCGGACCCCTTGAACTCGGCACTTGGACCTCTACTTCCCTGAACTCTGTTATCCTCGACCTCTGGCTTCGGACCTTACCTGCAGAGGTACCGGCATCCCCTATGGAGGTGAGCATCTCGGGAAGCTGGGGGTAACCAAAGGCTGAAATGAATGCAGTTCAGCACCAGAGACCCCCTGCTTCAAACCTATAACTAAAAAAATCAATTAAAAGATACATAAACTGCAACCTGTAGTGCTGCTTTAAGGAGTGTCCCTGAGAAACGTCTGCTCCAGTGATTACAAGATTTAAATTAGAAGCCAGGTGCAGGCAGATTATTTTAAAATAGCATGCTTAAACATTACAGATTTATAAATATGTGACTAATGGCGTTTCATCAGAGGATACAGATACAGGTGCCGCATGTAGCATTTTGAATTGGCCATTTTGCACAAAATGTTTTAACATCAGTATTTCTTGAAACTAGAAAAAACATTTAAAGATGTCACTATGAAATATGTAACCTGGACAGCAAAGTCAACTTTAAAAAGTTTGGAGGAGATTTTAAACTAGAATGGAGGGTGGAGGACAAGAAACAGATAACAAACTAAATAGAATAGATGGGGATGGGGAAATAGCAAGGGGTCATAGAGGTAGAATGGGGGCAAGTGGGAGTTTGGCAAGCAGTGAGACACCCATAGTAAATACAGATAGTACTATAAAACGTCTAAAGACTAAACCCAATTAAGAGTAGAAGGGCAGGAACAGATAAGATAATAGTACAGACTGAAACAGCAGTATGATATCATAGGCATTACTGAAACATGGTGAGATGAAACTCATGACTAGCCAGTTAATTTAGAACATTATTCCCTTTTTCGGAAGGATCAAGCAAATAGAAGAGGAGGTGGAGTATGCTTATATGTTAAACAAGATCTAAAACATATTATAATGAAAGATGTTTATGAAGGGAATGATGAAAATGTAGAGACCTTGTGTATAGAAATTAGCAATGGCGTGAAAGCATAAATAAATTGTTTGTAGGGATATGCTATAAACCACCAAATATCTGTGAGATTGAGAAAGCTAAAATACTTTTGCAAATGAAGAAGGCATCAAAACTAGGTCATGTTTGAATAATTAGATTAATAAGATTTACATACAGTATCAAATTAAAGACTATTTAAAAATGGATTTTCTTAGTATTTTCTAGAATACTGTATAAATGAACATAAATATGGCAATGTCTTACAATTACATGTTCATTATGATTGCTGAAAGGTTGATGAACTGCACAGTATCAATTATTACTAAGACACGTGTACTGTACTGTAACACTGATTGTGGTTATAGAAGCCCACCAAAATACAGTACAGTACATCAGTAAGACATTTGGCACATTCAGTTTTGGTTTGGAAGAAATCATGTTATCTTTCAGACAATAATGATGTGTATTCATGTGAAACATTTTACTTTGTTTCAGAGATTAAAGTCCTTTTTCATATATAAAGGATACCAGTTTTAGAGCTGTCATGTACTTCACTTACTGACACATAATGGTTATAAGAAGTTCTTGGAAAAAATAGTTAGATAGAGGTTATTATGTCTGTGCGGTCGAGAAGACACAGATATGGTTCACCAGTTGCTTTCAATTCTGAGCAAGCATGGTTTGATGGCTTTTGAATTATAAGAGCCAAATAAAATGAAAACTTTTCAAAACTTGTGCAGCTCAAAAAACATGGAAAAAATAATCATACTACAATTGGCAAGGTTATAGAGGATGGTTCATGTGATATTTGAAAACACTATGGCCCATATTCACTAAAATGTGCTAAGGTTTAGCATATGTTAACTCGCATTCATTTGAATGGAAGTTAGGGAATGCTAAATTGTAGCATCCTTTATTGAATCTGGGCCTATGTTTGTAATGTGTGCCATTTTCCAAAAATTGGCTTTATGTAAAATAGCAGCAAGCTTTTACCAGTAAACATAAGATGTGTCACCAACAGTGCTATAATTTTGACACAAAATTATGTTGGCTTACATTTTTTTTTTTTTTATAAAGATGAATACTAGATTGAAGCGGGATACCCCTTAAATACCCAGGTAAGTATCAATTATGCAATCAGCAAAGCAGATGATTTCCAATAGAGTTTAATTCCACCAGTGCTGGAAGACATACAATATGTAACCCCTCTTTCCTTTCCTAGATATCTTAGTGTAGAAATACTAGGATAGGGGCCTGATTCCGCCGCCCCTGTGTGCAGCAGTTAATGAACAGTCAGCACTAAGTCTGAATTAGGTCAGATAACATCAGAGCGACACATATAATTTGGGATAACCGTATGTTATGTATACAGTATACACAATAATAACATACAGGGGCCCTCATACTGGGAGGACCCTGAGCATAATTATTACACTTGCAGAGAGATATAAGGTACCTCACTTCGCAATTGTGCTTTAATTTCTCTGGTTTAGTCCTGGTGGCCCTTATACGACCTTATGGGCCACTGTTGGCATTGGAGCTCATATATCTGTATGCTGTTATCGGTGCAGGCCTGTTACTTCGGTGGGCTGAAAGATGCATAATGTTCAAATACTGTATGGTGGAGGGAGTGATCCACGGAAGATGTTTCCACATATGTTACTCACTGCTCCAGGACCCCTTTACACCACCAATGTATTGTCTCAGAAGCATTCCTGTTTCCTCGGGTATGTCCTGCTTTATTAGGCTACTAAGACTCTGCTTCCGCACTGTCTCTCCTGCCAGGCTCCTCAGGACCGGTAACACCTCTGTGTCTCTGCAGCTCTGCCTCTCTTTCACATCCTCATCATACTCTAATTGTATATCTCTTGATCCTGTCTCCTGTGACATAAATCTCCCTTACATCCAATCAAGGAAATCCCTTCCTGGAGGGTATGTCCGTCATTATACATTGTAAGAGTTTGTAGAAGGGGGGTTACAAATACAGTACAGACGAGGCCACGATTATCCTAACGCTTGCTTTAAACTAGCCGGGTTACATTCAGAATATGTTCTGGACTAGTTTGAGGCATGTTTAAGGTATTTCTGCATTGACTAACGACCCATAGGATTAACGCAGCAGGGGTCCCTGGCAGTCCAATTCAGTTTGAATGGGACTGCCAGGGACCCCCGCTGTTAATCTGATAGGCCATTAATCAATGCAGAAATGCTGGGGCTAATTTAAGGCACGTTTAAGGCATTTTTTTCTGGCAATTCCTGGGTCTTTTTGGTGAATGCCACTGGTTTGTGTTAGAATAATCGTAGTCTCTACTGTACATAAAAACCAGTACAATGAATTCTTCCAATGCAATAACTAAAGGTGTTAAATGGGCACCCCCTTAAATCCTCTATTCACCTCCTCTCCCTCTCACTACTTCTCCTTCTTGCTAATGGGAATATCTCTCCTAATCCTGGACCCAGCCATATACACACCTGCTCTGACCCATGCCTCCCTGCTACCTCTTCCCTGATAATGGTGTTAGCCCACTTAATAAAATACCGACCAACCCTTAAACCCATATGGCTAAAGAAGTATTCCAATAGCCTGAGCTCGTGGCTACTCTCCCACCGCCACAGTCACTCCTACCATCCATTATGGCCAAGCACTGCAATCTACTGCACTTATTCCCTCACCTGCTGTCTCTGTAAATTTCCCAACATACAATTTAGATTGTAATCTCTCCGGGGCAGGGATTTCCTTTCCTATTATCTGACTTTGCTACGCTTATTGTATTGTTATAATTCCCTGTACTTTATTGTCTTTTTCAAGCGGAGTACACTGTCGGTACTATATAAATAAAGATATACATACATACATTCAAACAATCTCAAGCAGCAGGTCAGTGTTATCAGCTTACTTAGATATATTCCCCCATAAAGTAACAACTAAACATATGTGCATCCTGTTAAAAATTAACAGGACTCCCTTTTCTCAGGGTCTGCTGAAATTGAACATACAGTATCAGCTACGTATGTGTATCTGTTTGACTAATGATGGGTTCATAATTTCTATACAACAAACAGACAGAACAAAAGCAATGATATATCGCTAGCTTCAAGTACTGGCAAACAGTCTGATCACTAAAAGACCGTTAAAACAATTAAAAATGCTCCAAGGCTTTTATTTACCATGGCAAATTTAAAGTTTCACAATATTACATATAGTGATTTTCTCCCAAAGAAACTGAAGTTACTTCACAACTACAGTACATATGAATTTCTACAGACACAGGCCACATACATATATGATTTCAGCACCTGAAGCACAGTGTGACTTGGCCAAGATCACAAGAAGCTGATGCCAGAAATTGAACCAGGTTTCCTTCATACAAACTCATAGTCATTACTCACAGCATCAGTGTCTTTACTCACAGAGCCACTCCTTCCTTTATAAGAAATAGCAATCTTAAATGTGTAACCTTACTGAATCTATCTTGTGATATGTTGTATTACTAGATTGGTCATCACTAGAGTCTAGGCGCAAAGTTCACCTTTCCTGTCTCACCCTCAAATACTTTCTGGGCAAGCTACCCAGCTACCTGAACAAGCTCCTCACCCCTACCACATACATCACCTATCACCTGAGATCAGACTCCAAAAGACTATTCATGGTCCCAAGGCTCAACAAAGTATCCGGACGTTCCTCCTTCTCCTACCGTGCACCCCAAAACTGGAACAACCTACCAGAGACTCTCATATCCACCACCAGCTTAAGTTCTTTCAAATCTAAGGCTGTCTCACACTTTAATCTGGTCTGTAACTGTTTCATACGCTCATAATATATATTTTCTTTAACTGTGCACGCAATGTCTCTGTATATAATGTATACCTTGTTCATTTATGTAACTGTACTTGTAACCATGTATTATTTGTTTTACTCTGTGCCCAGGACATACTTGAAAACGAGAGGTAACTCTCAATGTATTACTTCCTGGTAAAATATTTTATAAATAAATAAATAAATTACCGCTCGTTATATTTTCCTCTTGATCCCATAATTACATTACAAATGCTGTCAAAACTCACCTCTGGTTTTCTATTGTGGATGAATATTGATGAGTATGATTGAAAATTTCCTAAAATCTTGCAGTAAAAGACAGTAAGTTCAGATATCTCATATAAGACTAAGCCTTTGGGTTTCCCCGCCCACACATGGCTGACCACTCACTGTCCCTGCAACAGCTCTAAACAGGACGTGTGTGTGTGTGTGTGTGTGTGTGTGTGTGTGTGTGTGTGTGTGTGTGTGTGTGTGTGTGTGTGTGTGTGTGTGTGTGTGTGTGTGTGTGTGTGTGTAATTATGTGTTGTAATTTTCTAAGAAACTAATCTTTGTATCTTTTCATTTTGTAAATTCTTTAAAACTCAAAGTAATAAACAGCGCCTGCAAAATATTTTATCATCAACTTTTTTATTATGAGTAACGGCAACTCTTTTTTTTTTTTACAAAAAAAAAGAAGCACTGCATTTACAACACTGAGAAAGATATGCACTGTACTTTTCTGTGTTCAGTTAGAGGTGTATTATTGTTGTTTCTTTAAAACTGATTTGTCGACAAAGCAATTCAGCATTTTTGCATAAAAACATCTTGCCTAATACTAACTTCAGCTGACCTGGTCAGACAATCGCATTGAGATAGTTAAAATGTTTAGATTTATTTTACTGCTTTGATTAAATTAACTTTGAAATAACACCAGTATAAATATGTTATTTGATATGCTTGTTGCCGTCTTTTCCTTCACCTTTGCATGAGGATATGCATTTTGTTCATTATGTCTAGCAGGGAAGCAAAAATATAATTATGGTTCATCTGGGTGCACAATATTATCTCTGTTTCGCTGATTAACAATTTCAAGAAAGGAAAGTCACATCTACTGTAGGTAAAACTTGTTGATTCTTTAGATCGGGGGTGCGCAAACTGGAGGCTGCAAGATTTTTCAGGGGTGTTGTGGCGGTTGCAGAGGCCCCACGCTCTTCTCCAAGACATTTAAATTAAATGCCAGGGGATCGCATGAGGTCTTTGCAACTTCACTTACCTTGTCTCTGGTGACAGGTTGCCATGGCAAGATGACAGCACATGACCTCGAAGCATCATTTGACACCGCAGACATGGTTCCCGATTTAGAACATCTCCAAGGTTTTTTTTTTTTTTTTTCCCCAAAGCTTTATTGCTAATGGACACCTACGGAGACAGACACACAGGAGACAGGCATACATACACAAACACACACACACACACACACACACACACACACACACACACACACACACACACACACACACACACACACACACACACACACACACACACACACATCACCCCCCTCTGCACATCACACACACACACAATACTCCCCTGCACATCTCACACACACACAATACTCCCCTACACATCCCATCACATCCTCCCGTCCATCACATCCCCACTGCCCATCACATCCCCCTGCAAATTACCCCCCTGCACATCACACTCCCCCCCCCCCCCAATGCACATCACACATAATACTCCCTTGCACATCACCTTTGGTGGCACGCTGTCAAGCCGCCGAACCTCCATAGCTGGGGCGGGGCCTACACGGAAGGCCGCAACAGCAGCTAAGAGGCGTATGCTGCAGGGGAGGAAAGCTGGGGCCCGGCAGACGGATACGGACCTGGTGGCCCCAGGACAGCTGGCCTGGCCAGGGGTCAGGCCCAACTGCCAGCGCTGGCCGGGCCTCCCACAGCCTCCGGGCCCGGGACAATTGTCTCAGCTCTCTCCCCCTTCCCCCTTGTCGGCGGCCCTGCATGGGGGTTAGGTAGAAGAGATGGCTGGTTTAAGTCACTATCCAGTGGAACCGGGGCAAACTCGATGCACTTTTTATGCTATGATACAAATATCCTGGCTTCTCATTATAAGACATATTTTCATATAACCAGGACACACACGACTAATGTGCCTAAACAAAAATGACTTGATAATGTGTCTGGTTCCGAGGTGATTGCAGAACACTTGGTTAAAAGCACGTACAGTACACACTTGTCTCAAAATACCTCCCAGATGATTAGGAAATGCATATCTAACATGCTATAGTCTACAACAACAAAACAAGTCAGTAAATTAACCATATAAGCAATGCACCAGCCATCTGTATAGTATATTTTCCCCTCCTACCGAAAAAAGGTTTGCACTCTTTAGTGCTGCTGTGATAACTTCACTTATGTTGCAACAATGTAATAAATATAATTTATGGTAAAATGTTGTCTATAGTGATCTAATTACTCTGCCCATGTAATCCTTCCCCATCCCAATTTCCCATGGCAAAAATGTCTCCCGGGTGCCATTGGGCGATACTGGGAAAGGTTTGTTCAGCACTCTGCAACTCCCTACTCTTAGTCATATGATATGGTAGGAGCTACTATGTGTTAAATTGTCAGTCGCTCATTCTGTGAAATGTTCTATGGTTATCAATTTTGTATTTTTTTAATACATAGGGGCAGATATAGGGTCACAGGTATAAAGTAGTACATTAATCCATACACAGATGTAAATGAGGTGAACCTCTGGGCAAATTGCTAGCACAGGCTGCTCAAGAATAACAGTTCCCGTCAGATAAATCCACGGGGGAAAGGAGGAGGAGGGGGTCAGGGCACAATCCCACTGAGACCCAAATCAGCCCAGAGTGTCTATTCCCTCTGCATCAACCTCCACATACAGACTTCTGGGAGTACTGATGCTGTTATTTGAACACATGACGGTGCCGATTTTGAGTTCTCTGCTGTTCCCCACGCAGCATGAACGTGGCCAATCGCCCCAGGCACCCGCGCTTATCGCGAATGTTTTGTTTGAATTTCATGGATTATGTTTTTACGTTTGCAATAAAATGGATGAATTGTAATGTGTACAGTACTGTGCTACTGTGCTACTGTGTTAATTTCATGTTTTTAAAAGCCAGAACACTAAAATTCGTTTTTCTGCACTCGCTGCGCTCGCAACTTAGTGCGGGGAGGCTGGAATTCATCCCGCGGTTTCAAATCGAGATTCCGATGTACATGACGCGTGAAGTGTTCGAATAACGGCCGCTGCATCACTATATAGAAAATTAGAACTATCCGGACCTCCACATGCCTATGGTGGTATATCGAATAATAAAGGGAAAACTGCAGCAGTTGTTGAGCAGTTTGTACTCGCTATACCCGTCCCAATCGGACACTGTGGGCGTGCTTATCCCGTCGGTGAATATATGAAGATTTCCTGAGCCACAGGGAGATAAAGAACACATTACTGTTGGAACTATGATCATTCACCCAGTAGCCCAAGCACGCTGCCTAGGGGTCATACTTAACTCCTCTCTCACATTCGCCCCTCACATTCAAAACATTTCTAAAACCTGTCGCTTTTTCCTCCGCAATATAACTAAGATACGCCCTTTCCTCTGTTGCTCGACTGCTAAAACTCTGACTCAGGCCCTCATTCTCTCCCGTCTTGATTACTGTAACCTCCTGCTGTCCGGCCTTCCTGCCTCTCACCTGTCTCCCCTACAATCTATCCTAAACGCTGCTGCCAGAATAACTCTTCTCTTTCCTAGATCTGTCTCAGCATCTCCCCTCATGAAATCCCTCTCCTTGCTTCCGATCAAATCCCGCATCTCACACTCCATTCTTCTCCTCACTTTTAAAGCTTTACACTCTTCTGCCCCTCCTTACATCTCAGCCCTAATTTCTCGTTATGCACCATCCAGACTCTTGCGTTCTTCTCAAGGATGTCTTCTTTCTACCCCCTTTGTATCTAAAGCCCTCTCCCGCCTTAAACCTTTTTCACTGACTGCCCCACACCTCTGGAATGCCCTTCCCCTCAGTACCCGACTAGCACATTCTCTATCCACCTTTAAGACCCAACTTAAGACACACTTGCTTAAAGAAGCATATGAATAGCACTGTGGATATTCTGAACACATGATACATAAAGCTTGGCCCCCTGCAGACGCACTTACCAGAACTCCCTCCTACTGTCTCTGTACGTTTTCCCTACCTACCAATTAGACTGTAAGCTCCTCGGGGCAGGGACTCCTCTTCCTTAATGTTATTTTTATGTCTAAAGCACTTATTCCCATGATCTGTTATTTATATTATCTGTTATTTATTTGATTACCATGTGTATTACTACTGTGAAGCGCTATGTACATTAATGGCGCTATATAAATAAAGACATACAATACAATACACTGTTCCATGCGAAAATCTGGGTCAAAAAAACACATACATATACTGCTAGGTGTACCGCCAGATGTCCATGATCAGCTATCTAGGCAATTAAGCCTCACCCGGATGAAAACTCACCAGGTGTTGAAATCATGAATCTATCGTGGAGATCCGTCAAACGGGGTACCTGAGTATAATCACTTAAACAGTCCACCTAAAAGGTGACATTTAAAAGTAATACTCTGAAAAAATGGGGTGTTTAAAAACAATAGCATCCCAAAACATTTATGCTGTAGAGCACACACAGACCACCCCCCCTACCTGACCCGTGGTGTAGGATTCCCTGCGAAGCTGCTCCGGGTAAGTCCTGTGTGGGTGTGCACTGCACCACGGGCCTTGGACAGCTGGGAGAGTTATCCCAGCTCTCTCCCTCTGACGGACGCGGAAACCCTGATCACGGTGGCCGTATTTTTTCCCCAGCAATCCCCGTTATAACGCGGTTGCATTATGTGGACCTCAAGCACCACATTATAATGGGGCTCAGCTGTAATTACCTTTGTGGATATGAGTTAAACTCACAGAAAATAACGTCTGGTACTAATTTAAGTAACCTGTCATAATTTGCCCTGATTTAACTGAGATTAGTGCACTGGGGCCCTTACTTTTAACAATTAATTATTATAATCAACTTCATTAGAAAGATTCAATCAGCCTGAAATGAAAAAAATTGTGTATTTGTTTACTTTTCTATTTCTGTTTTCTATACATTTAACTATAATATTATCTTGTAAATATTGTTCTTTTAAAACCAGAGACATAAAACACAGACAAAGCTCAGTGCACATCCAGAAAAACTTATATATACGGTACAGTGCCTAAATATACATGTATAAATAACTAATAAATAAAATGGTCTTTTAGTTTAACATTTTGGCCAAATTGTTGTAAGCCCTTGAGCCAACTGCATGACAGACCAAGTTTCAAGGGTCCCTAAAACTAATATAGATTCTTAATAACCTGTGCATTGCCAGGAAGAATGATTTATAATAAATCTGTCAATATTAGTTGCAAAAGTTCTAAGTCTGATTGAAGCTTTTATTAACCTGTACATTACCAGGAAAAGCACTCTGTAATAGATTTGTCACAATCACACTGTAAGCAAGCAAGTTCCCCTGAGAGTGGGAGATGCCATGGAGTGAGCTTATAACCATTTAAATGTGGGAGGGAGTGAGCTTCAATTAGGTAGGAGGTTGCACCCTCCAATCAGCTAAGACTAGCTGAACAAGAATTATAAAAAATACAGAACACCTACAAGCTCATATTGAACCCCCAAAATACCCACAATATGTTATGTCTCTGGTTTTAAATATTGTTCTTTCCCAGTATCTATTGAAACTAATTATGCTGTCATCATTAACCAAATAAAATAACAAAAGAGAAATAGTCTTGATCAACTATTTACCTATGTACAGTATATTAAGTATTTTCATACAATAGTTTAGGTAAAGCCCGTAAAAAAGAATTCAAAGCATTTTATTATTATAGCGACAAAGGCCTGCTGACAGGGGGGAGGGGTGGAGCTGGGGCAACTGTCCCCTCCCCTGCTTTTGCTGCGGCGAGCCTCCGTCCCCCGCATGTCGGCAACAAAAGTTGAGCCCGCCCGTAAGTCGGCCCAAATGCAGCATCTTTGCTTGAGACCGGCATGGCACCAGAGGTCTTCCACCCCAAGGTAAAAGTGTGTTTGTGTGTGCACGTATGGTGGAGGGGGGGGGGGAATTGTGTGGAGATTGTGAGTGGGGGAGGATTTTGTGGGCATCGCAGAGGGGAGGAATTGTGGGAGAATTGTGAGAAGAGTGTGAGAGGAGGGGTAAGAGTGTGAGAGGAGGGGTAAGAGTGTGAAAGGAGGGGGAAGAGTGTGAGAGGAGGGGGAAGAGGGGGTGAAAGAGAGAAGGGGGAGTGACAGGAAGTGTGAAAGAGGGAGGTGAGAGAGAGGGGTTGGAAGAGAGAGAAAAATACATGGGGGAGAGTGATAAGTGGAGGGGGTGAGAGAAAAGGAGGTGTAAGAGAAAGAGGGATGGGGCCTCCGTGAAAACTCCTGGGGCTGGCCCAGAAAAGCTGTCGGCAGCCCTGATAGAGGCATTCAAAATTTAGAATATATTTCTAAATATTTTCTTGTTTGATTTTGTTTAAAAATGATGTCAATCACCTACTATATTTTACTGTCATTAGTTGGTCCTATAAGGTAAAGATAGGCGCCTTTGCTGCAAATGTGGGTGGATATTCATGGCTCAGTCTCAGTCCAGCACATTTGCCTCTTTAAAAAAAAAATGTTTAAAACATTTGTACGTGTGCATGATGCCCCTGTGTAGGGAAAATGTCTGCACATTCACAAACTAATTCAATGTTTGTTTTAACATTCACTTTGGGAGGGCTGACGAATATAAATAGGGACAGCCTCAGGTCTAAGCCATTGTATACTTGGGTTTGGCTTGGTGTGGGTTGTTGCTGCTTGTTCATGTACTTGCTTATACAGTATATTGTTTAATTTCTACATATTTTGTACTTGTGTTCAAACTGTTTGGGCAGATTTGTGATTGGGAGAGAAGTGGGGTGAGGGAAATGGGAGTTTAGTTTTGGGAGGGGGGCAACTGGTGGGGCAACTGGTGGTGTATTGTTGTTGTTGGTGAGACTGAGGAAGGGATGAGTGGGACAGCAAAACTACTGTAACACTACTCCTCTCGCCCCTCAAATATAGTGTCTGCTAGTGGGGTTTTACTGGCATTTACATATCTTTTTCATTTATTTATTAATAATAATAATTTAAAAAAAATTAATACATTAATTGTTGTCATCTGTGCTAGCACTAGCAGGTTACAGCCTGACAGGCACAGGGTAGGAGCAGTGTATATATATATATATATATATATATATATATATATATATATATATATATAAATATATATATATATATATATATATATATATATATATATATCACCTAAGTCTGTCTGACCACACATCAACTGTCCACTGTCCAGTCCTGTGTCCTAGTCTCAAGTCTGATCAGTCTGTCTGGGTGGGCCTGACCTGGACTCTACTTCTAGTACAGAACTGTTTCTGTTGTCTACTGTTAAAGCACTACATGCATATATACTGTAACAAGTACAACACAGTCAATTCAGTTTCAGGTTTAAAAAACATATATATTATTCATTCAGCAGCCAGCACAGCAGTATGCCAAATGCCAGCCACTGCCACACGCACACACGCACACACGCAACACGGTGTAACAGTGACATATATTGATAACGGCAGAGATATAACACGCAGAAGAGAGATCTTCCAATAATGTAATATGGTTAATAACAAAATAAATGAAATACAGGCATACCCCGCATTAACATACGCAATGGGGTCCAGAGCATGTATGTAAAGCGAAAATGTACTTAAAGTGAAGCACTACCTTTTTTCCACTTATCGATGCATGTACTGTGCTGCAATCGTCATATACGTGCATAACTGATGTAAATAACGCATGTGTAACAGGCTCTATAGTCTCCCCGCTTGCGCACAGCTTCAGTACAGGCAGGGAGCTGGTATTGCTGTTCAGTACGTGCTGACAGGCGCATGCGAGAGCTGCCATTTGCCTATTGGGCGATATGTCCTTACTCGCGAGTGTACTTAAAGTGAGTGTCCTTAAACCGGGGTATGCCTGTAATCTAAATTTATACACTCACAGTGTCTTGTAAGATAGCTCAACAAATATGCTGAAGACATTATTCTTGTCATATTCATCAGCATTGATGAATGCCAAAAAAGCCCTGGCATTTATAGTTCAAGACTCTGAAGAACTGTTGAGAGTCAAATGAAGATGTATATTGACACCCTCCTCATCATTACCATCTATTGTTACACCGTCTGTTCCAGTGTTAAAGTATATGTTGTCCTTGTCAGTTTCATTGACCAGTGGCTCATGTTGTGACCCACCATCAGCTCCATAATGACGACCATGTTCACAACGACCAAAACCACCAGTTATGTCTCCTGTAGGCCGTGTTTTCAATGCAAGAGCTATTGTGTGGTGTTCTTTTTAAATTTGCTTATGTTGAACAGTTGTGGAAATGGGCAGAGCAGGTACCCATCAAGGGCATAGTATATAGAAAGCCAGCGCATCAGAAAAAACAAGTCCTGTTTTGTAATAAAGAACTGCAGTTGGTATAAACTCCTTCCATATAATCATGTATCATAGCATAGCCCTAATAGGGTTAGGGGACTAGTACCTAATGCCAGCGGCACCATATATGAATAGTACAGACCAGAGTCCCATAATAAAGGAGAAATAAAGGGTACAGCGACCCATAAGTATCACTCACTTATATTCTCCTGGAGTGTCCAACCACAGGTATGTTCTAGGCGTGCAATCTCCCAGGTAGTAGCAGGAACAGGTAAAAGGTAAGGCAGTGCACTGCCAAAAGGAATAGAAGGAGGCTCACGGCATGCAGCATCAAAATGGTATTTATTCCATGTTAAGTGGATCTAAGGTCCCCCCTTAGTTCACAACAGGGGTCCACCAACGCGTTTCAGGCAGTACTGCCCGAAACGCGTTGGTGGACCCCTGTTGTGACCTAAGGGGGGACCTTTGATCCACTTAACATGGAATAAATACCATTTTGATGCTGCATGCCGTGAGCCTCCTTCTATTCCTTTTGGCAGTGCACTGCCTTACCTTTTACCTGTACCCATCAAGGGCAGAAAGCCTTAAATAGTCATAGCAAGTCTAAAGGGGGGCATAGAAGACAGACAACACAGTATACTGAAACAGAGGGACTCCAACCCACTATCAACATGTTTATAATAGGCTCACAGTGAATTTGGTGATGATGGTGATTTAGATGATCTTGGTGAAACAGGGATGATTAATATCAATGATGATGATGTTGATGGTGTGGGTGCTAGCGGAATTAGTTTGCAAACTAGACATGGCAGTGCTAATGCTAGTAGTACAAGCAGCTAGATATGCACCCTAAAGCAACAACAGTCCACGTGGACTGGGATTATCTGCGCAGGATTCAGTGCTACATCAGTGGTGATTACAAGTTTCTTATAAAGAGAAATAATACCGCTCACCCAATTTTAAACCTAATTATGTATATGGATATAAACACAGAAAATGCAATGTAGGTGCAAATGGAGATAATAACATAACTAAAATGGTAATGATCCATAGAGAATCAAAGAGACCCCAAATAAAGCACTAAATACATATATAATAATCAATGTACTGGACTATAATAGTCCTTCCAAAAAATATGGAATAGGGCAGTCTATTGACTGATGTAACCAGCAGTTAAAATCCAAAAATAATAAAGCTTTAATACATAACATTATTTATCAAGAAAATGAAGTATATACATGAAAAATAAAGAACATAGCATATAACCCGGTCATCTACTCCAGATGGAATGCCGCTGGATATTTTAATTACAAACCCAAAGCCCACAGGTACTAAATGAAGAATTTTTATATTCCTCCTTTTTATAAAATATGTGTTCTAACAATGACAACATATAAGTGCAAATTCTACATTAGACATACAGTAGGGTACTTACTTTACTATTGTTAGGATTTTAGTTATAAGTGAAGGGGATCCAGGTACTGGTATATAGTCCATAAACCAAATATGATATGTATTGGGCAGATCACAATAAGGGGCTCTTATTTCCTTAATTCCTACACAATTAAATAAGATCATACAGCAACATGACTGGCAAAGTAGAACTATATGTGTATATATGTATATATATTTGTATTTTTCCTTTTTCGTATATATTTACTTTAGTTTATAACTACACACCTGTGCTCTGAATCATGAGGATCTATGTCCTAATATCCGAAGTGTTAATAGTCATCACTATTTAGTGTATACGGCAGCTAACCGTCACTGATTGGCCTTTACGCCGACACCCTGTGACTATTGGCTAACAGGGTGCCGTGCCTTCGTTATAATTGTGTATTTAATGATACCTAGTAATCAGCATACTAAGCTACATAGTTAGATAGTTACATAGTAGTTGAGGTTGAAAAAAGACATAGGTCTATCAAGTTCAACCTACAGTATGCTAAATTTAGACAACAGATACTTTATCCTATATCTATACTTACTTATTGATCCAGAGCAAGGCAAACAAAAAACCCCATTAAGGGGAAAAATTAATTCCTTCCTGACTCCAATCGGATTAATCCGTGGATCAAAATCCTTCCCATGTATACTTATTTGGTATATCCCTGTATACCTTTCCCATCTAAAAAGATGTCCAAACTTTTTTTGAACAAATCTATTGTATCTGCCATCACAGTCTCCATGGATAATGAATTCCGCATTTTAACTGCCTTTACTGTAAAGAACCCTTTCCTTTGTTGCTGGTGAAATTTCCTTTCCTCCAACCTTAAGGGATGGCCCCGAGTCCTTAGTACTGCCCGTGGGATGAATAGTTCTTTTGAAAGCTCCTTGTATTGTCCCCGAATACATTTGTATATAGTTATCATATCCCCTCTTAGACGCCTCTTTTCTAATGTAAATAAATCTAATTTACAGTAGCTAGCCTCTCATCATAAGTTAGATTGTCCATCCCCTATATTAATTGGGTGGCTCTTCTCTGCACTCTCTCTAGTTCCATAATGTCTTTTCTTAGGATTGGTGCCCAAAATTTTACTCCATATTCAAGGTGTGGTCTTACTAATGCTTTGTAAAGGGGCATAATTATGTTTACTTCCCTTCCATCCATTGCCCGTTTGATGCAAGATAAGATCTTGTTTGCCTTTGCAGCTACTGCATGACATTGGGCACTATTGCTAAGCCTGCAGTCTACAAGCACTCCTAAATCCTTCTCCATCAAGGATTCCCCCAATATATCTCCATTTAATTTGTAAGTCGCCTTTTTATTCTTGCATCCCAAATGCATAACCTTACATTTATCTGTATTAAACCTCATTTGCCATTTACCTGCCCACGTTTACAGTCTCTCCAAGTCCTTCTGAAGAGAAAATACATCCTGCTCTGATTCTATTACCTTACACAATTTAGTATCATCAGCAAAGATGGAGACTTTGCTCTCGATCCCAACCTAAAAATCATTAATAAACAAGTTAAAAAGCAGGGGTCCCAGTACTGATCCCTGAGGTACTCCACTCACGACTTTAGCCCAACCTGAAAAAGTTCAATTTATGACAACCCTCTGTTGTCTGTCCTTTAACCAGTTTTCAATCCAGGTGCATATATTATTACTGAGTCCAATTTTCTTTATTTTGTACACCAACCTCTTGTGTGAAACCGAATCAAAAGCTTTTGCCAAATCTAAGTAGACCACATCAACTGCATTACCCTGGTATAAATTCCTACTTACCTCCTCAAAGAAACAAATAAGGTTAGTTTGGCAAGATCTATCCTTCATAAATCCATGCTGACTATTACTAATAATTTTGTTTTCCATTAGGTATTCCTGAATATTATCCCATATTAAACCTTCAAGTAGTTTCCCTACTATTGAAGTCAGGCTTACAGGTCTGTAATTTCCCGGTTGTGATCTTGCTCACTTTTTAAATATAGGCACCACATCTGCTTTACGCCAATCTTGTGGTACTGAGCCTGTGGAAATGGAGTCCTTGAATATTAAATATAATGGTTTGGCTATTACTGAGCTTAACTCCTTGAGAACTCTTGGATGTACAGTATGCCATCGGGGCCAGGTGCCTTATTTACTTGAATTTTTTCAGGTCGCTTATGAACTTCTTCCTCAGTTAACCAATTGTTCATTAATATGGAGGTTGTGGCTTCCTCCTGCGGCACTACTATTGAACTTGATTCTTCCCTGGTAAACACAGAGGCAAAAAATGTGTTTAATACCTCATCTTTTTCCTTATCTCCAATAATCTGCCTACCCATCTCACACTGAAAGGGTCCTATATTTTCTTTTCTCATTTTTCTGTTATTAAGGTACTTAAAAAACTTTTTAGGGTTGACCTTACTTTCTATTGCAATCCTTTTTTCATTATCCGTTTTTGCTAATTTGATTGCCCTTTTGCAATTTTTGTTACATTCCTTATAATTCTGATACGATGTCTCCGTCCCTTCTGACTTAAAGAATCTAAACGCCTTCCTCTTCTTGTCCATTTCCTCCCCTACCTGTTTATTTAGCCACATTGGTTTTGACTTATTTCTTTTATGCTTATTACCCAAGGGTATACACTGATAAGTGTGCTTTTCTAACAATGTTTTAAAGACTGCCCATTTATCTTCTACATTTTCCCTGCAAAAACATAATCCCATTGTATTACTTCTAGATTAGACCTCAGTTTATTAAAATCTGCCTTACTAAAGTTTAAGGTCTTTGTTGAACCCAAGAAATCTATTTTTTGATAATTTATTTTAAATGAGACCATGTTATGATCACTGTTAACAAATATTCAAGTCCTGGAACATTTGGGTATTACTTCTACATTGTTTGATATGACCAAATCCAGTATTGCCCCTCTCCTGGTTGGTTCCTCAATAATTTGGGTCATATAATTGTCTTTAAGCACCCCCAAAAACCTGTTTCCTTTTGTTGTAACGCTAGTCTCATTGCCCCAGTCTATGTCTGGATAATTAAAATCCCCCATTATGCAAACATGACCCAGTTTTTATGCCTTTTCCATTTGCAAAAGTATTTTTAGCTTCCTCAATCTCACAGATATTTGGTGGTTTATAGCATATTCCCACAAACATTTTCTTAATACTTTTACCTCCACTGCTAATTTCTATCCACAAATCATCATTCCCTTCTTAAACATCATCCCTTATAATAGGTTTTAGATCCGGTTTAACATATAAACATACTCCACCTCCCCTTCTATTTGTTCAATCCTTCCGAAAAAGGGAATAACCCTCTAAATTAACTGTCCAGTCATGAGTGCTCCCTTACAGCTATTAATTCAAGCTCCCCCATTTTATCTGTCAGGCTTCTTGCATTAGCAAGCATGCATTTAAGTTTTTTTTCAGCCTGTACTATTATCTTATCTGCTCCTTCCTTTCTGCGCCCACTTGGTTTAGTCTTTAGAAGTTTTCTAGTATTATCTGTATTTACTATGGGTGTCTCGCTGCTTGTCAAACTCGCACTTGCCCCCATTCTACCTCCATACCACCTTGTATCCTCCTCTATTCCATTTAGTTAATTATCTGTTTCATTCCTTTCCCCCCTCCATCCTAGTTTAAAATCTCCTCCAACCTTTTTAGCATTCTCCTCCCTAGCACAGAAGATCCCTCTTCATTGAGGTGCAATCCGTCCCTAGAATATAGATGGCACCTCTCAGAAAAAGAGTCACAGTGCTCTAAAAACCCAAACCCCTCCTTCTTGCACCACTTTCTTAGCCATGCATTAACCTCCCTGATCTCTGACTGTCTCCCTGCGATAGCGCATGGCACTGGTAGTATTTCAGAAAATACTACCTTGGAGGTCCTTTTGCCTAGATCCCGGTAATCATTTTTGAGGACCCTCTATATTTCTCTAACTTTGTCATTGGTGCCAACGTGTACCAAGACCGCCGGGTCAATCCCCGCCCCCCCAACAATCTGTCTACCTGATCTGCAATGTGCCGAACCCGAGCACCCGGCCGACAACAAACTGTTCGGTTCATGCGGTCATGGCAACAGATTGCCCTATCTACCTTCCTATAATGGAGTCCCCTATCACCACAATCTTTCTTTGTATCTGAGCAAATACCAGGGGGTGTGTCGTGCGCTTCAGAGCAGTTACACAGGTATGGATGATTCAGACACTGGAGTGATGCGAGGGAGCTATGCAGGGCCACAGAGGTAACCGGTGCAGGGGGAAGGGGATGATACCTCACCTGCTTTCCTCCGGTTTGGGGCCCACTCTCCTCGCTTGCTCCTGCGTGCCGCCGTCAGAGAGTATCAGGAAAATGGAGGGTATACGGTGCTACTGCGCATGTCCGAAAAAAGCTCCCAGAATTATCTTCAAGAGACGAAGCCCTCTGTGTAAGGGTGAAACGCGTTGAGGGGGAGACGCTGGTGTAGCCCTGTGTGTGTTCAATAAAGTTGATTGAAGATAATTCTGGGAGCTTTCTTCGGACATGCGCAGTAGCGCCGTATACCCTCCATTTTCCTTTTTTTGTATCTGAGCATCCTGAGTCCCCACTGTGCTGGAGGAACTATTCCCCTGGCTGCTAGAGGAATTAGTCTCCCCCAGCCTTGCCATTTCTGCCCCGACATTCCCAATATCTTCACTCAACACGGCAAATCTGTTGGGATGTGTCAGCTCAGAAACGACCTGCCTCTCCCTATTGCCCCTGCTTCCCCTTCTATCTGTCACCCAGCTACCTACCTGCTTGTCACTAACGGCAACCAAGCTACCTAACTGCTCCTCACTAACAGCGCCACCATCTGCACCACTAGTCGAAGCAAGGGCCTGCTCAGTGAGCTCTAATTCCCTTTCAAGATTGCCAATGTCCCTCAGTATTGCAAATTGCCTCTTCAGATCAGCAATCTCTGAATCTAAAGAGACCACCCACTCACACCTCTCACAGCGGTATGCTCCTTGGAACAGCTGCTCCAAGTGCACATACATGTGGCAAGATGTGCATTGAGTGGCATTTTCAATCCTGCTCATTCTAGCAACTATGAAGTTTAGAAGTACTAACAGTAAACTGTACTTCAATATACTATACCCTGTTTAACCGCTTCCTTGTTCAAACTGCTTCTGGTTCTAACTGAACACACTTTAAACAACCAGCACTTCTAATCAACCACACAGATTAGTCAGTACACGCAAGCTCAGGATTCGTTAGAAGCCTCTGTTTAAATAGGGACACCCACCAGGTGTGTTAGGTTATGAATTAACTAACCCCACCCACTGCAGGTGTGTTAGGCCAGTCAATTAACCAACCACACCCACTCTGCCTCAGGCAGGAGAAAGGGGGGGTGGAAGTTACAGGCTTCAAATTAGAGCACACTTTAAAAATAAATTAACCCACTGCACACTCCCCAAAAACAGCCACCCCTGCTAGTATACCCAGTACTTCCCTTTCCTTCAGGTTCTAACAGCACACACTTTGAACAACCAGCACTTCAAATCAACCACACGGATCAGTCAGTACACGCAAGTTCCTCCTCCCTGAAGAAGTGCGGTGTACACACGAAACGTATGTCGGTTTAGAGCGTCACTCTGGTGACGCGGTGGTGTGGCGACATCTTCGGAGCTCTGACCATGGCTCCGGTTCCGGCTGCAATCTTCACACTGGTTTGTATATCGGTGCTTTGCCACTTGGCTCATGTGATGGTCCGCAGTGACCCTGATGCAATGATTGAGTCAAATTTTGGCTTAGAGTGCTACACTACTGATATGGCGATAAGGTGACGCCGCTGTAGCTTTAGCTAAGGTTTAGATCAGCCCATACTACAGATTTATGAAATAGTCATCTGGGACTTTTATGAATGACCGGGTTATATGCTATGTTCTTTTGCATTGTGCATTATTGATTGACATTAGCAACACAAGTTTGCTTGTTACATTTATCATTGATACATCATATTTATCAGTTTTGTGTTCACTCATGGCTGTAGCTGACTGTGCTGTTACTTATCATGTGGACCTGAATATAACAACTGTCTGCATGCTAGTGTAACCCTGCTTCCTATCACTAGCAAGCTGTTACTATGTGCTGTGTTACCTGCTGGCTCACAGGGCCTAAGCCTCTGCCACGGAGAGCCTGGAGTGCGTAGAATATATATGTATATAGCGCCTCCACCTGCGACAGATCCCGCCAAAGGGGGAGTTAGTCTTCGCAGGACGTATATACAAGAATTACCCTTACACAACCAAGTTCTAAAACCAATCTCTTTTACTGCTAGGTCAAACTCACGATAGATTACATGCCATGACATTCCGGTATGCAGGTACACATTATATAACACGCCACGGCGGACGTCAACATCACTTGCGCCTCGGCGGACGCCAACAATACTTCCTCCAATCCCGCCACCGGGTGATCCCACCCCGTGTCCAATTATGCTGCTCAGTTCTCCCGCTCACAACAGCCTTATGTGTGTATATGGGTGACTGCGCAGCCACTATGTCTCGGGTGAATGAAAGTTACAAGTTGTGCACTTGATGAACTACCTGCCGAGCACTCCGGTGCTCGGAACTGCCACGATCTTCGAAAAGGGGTCTCGGTGTCGACAACGCTCTTTCCCTCGATAGGGTCCGGGGCGCTCCTTCTCGGACTCTGGTAACTCCAAAGGGGTCTGAGCCCAGATCTCCCTCTCGACAGAATAGTCCCGGGCCAAACTAACAGTACGGGTTTAAGACCCTTACTAAGCGGTCCCTAGCTCAGCTTGTCTCTAAGGTGACTCAGGGCTAGCTGGGCCTGGGGCCCTGGCCTGCGCCTGGGGGTACAACCTCCCCGCGCAGTATCTCCGTCTCCTCGTCTCTCCCAAACAGCTCTGCCCCACGTGCGCGCAACCACTGCCTATATCTCTGGCAACTCCTCTGCCCATAGGCTAAACGATCTCACCTGACCCTCCACGTAGGGCTGCTGGGTCAAGGGACTGCTCCTCTCCCGCCAAATGTACTCTCCACCTTCGCAGGCTTTTGCAACTACTCTTTGCAAGCGCAACCTCCCATTCCTTGGGGTGAATCAGGGGTCAAGGCTACATCCTCCCCCCTGTGGATTCCAACGACCCCGCTTTGAAAACGACAACAACACAGCCATTTATATAATGAAAAACACTAATACATTGGTTCCTCTATCAACTTGTACATTTCACTGAACATGATAATCACTGACTGAACCCGGCTGCGAGCCCACTGCTGAGACTCATAATGGGGTGCCCCGAACTGATCATAAGCCAACCTCGTGGGAGGTTGGCCAGTTCTTTGGCTTCTGCTAATTGAATCTTCCGCTACTTCCTTGGGGGAGTAGCAATTCTCATCGGGTGTTTCCAACTCGGCCCTTGAGGGGCGGGGTAGGTCTGTAAAATCTCTTTGTGGCACAAAGCATGGGCTCTGGGGATTTAGTGGCGGACTCGCTGGAGTCAGTGTCTCTGTCATGGGGCCAAGGGGCTCTTTGCCCGTAGCTCCTTCGGGAGATGCCCCCGCGGCCGGAAGGCCCCTTTGAGAGGTTCCTTCCTGTGGATCTTCCAGACTTTCCTGTCCTGATGACAGTTCCCCACTCAGGGGAGAGGTAGGCCACTCTAAAACTCCCTCTTCTATTTGGGGAATGGGGAGCAGATGATTTCGATGCCACGTCTTTACCCGACCCTCTGAGTCTTTTATCCGGTAGACTGGAAGGCCAGGCATTTGAGAAACCACTTCATAAACCCCTTCTCGCCAACGGTCAGCCAACTTATGCTTTCCTGGTACTCCCAGGTTGCGGAGCAGTACGGCATTGCCAGTTTTAATATCTCTATGTTTTACTTTGTGATCATAGCACCTTTTGTTCCCGGCATTCAATTTTTCGGTGGATCTCTTGGCTTGCCCATAGGCCTTCTGTAGATTCTCTTGCAATCTTTGTACATAGCGAAAATGGTTGGAATTGTGCACCCCATCGGTAGAGACTCTTAACTGTATATCCACTGGCAGACGGGCTTCATGGCCAAACATAAGGAAGTAGGGTGAGAACCCGGTAGATTCGTGTCGGGTGCAATTATAAGCATGGACTAGAGTTTCCACATGGCGACTCCACTTAGTCTTCTCGACACCTGTTAACGTGCCCAGCATGTCCAGCAGAGTGCGATTGAAACGTTCGGGCAAAGCATCCCCTTCCGGGTGGTAAGGAGTAGTACGGGACTTTTTAATGTGCAAGAGGTTCAGCAATTCTTTTATTAGTCTACTTTCAAAGTCCCGTCCCTGGTCGGAGTGCAGACGTTGAGGTAGTCCATAATGCATGAAATATTTCTCCCAGAGGACCTTAGCCACCGTAATAGCTTTTTGATCCTTGGTCGGAAAGGCCTGGGCGTAGCGGGTATAATGATCAGTGATGACCAGCACGTTCCCTATACCATGGGTGTCGGGCTCGATGCACAAGAAGTCCATGCAGACTAAATCCATAGGCCCCGTACTCTTTAGATGACCCATGGGGGCAGCTCGGGTGGGCAGAGTCTTGCATTGGATACACCGCACACACCTACGACAGTGATGCTCTACAGATTCTCTCATTTTTGGCCAGAAAAATCTATCTCTTACTAGTCCGAAAGTCTTGTCTACCCCCAGATGTCCGTGTTCATCATGGAGAGCTTTCAACAGTAAGTATTATAGTCGTTTTGGCAACACTAGTTGGCGGCGATCCGGGTGGTCATGATACTTCACCACTCGGTACAACAGTCGATCTTGGATTTCAAATTTGTCCGCCTCCCACATTAGTATACCCCCGACATCCCATGGAGTCTGGCGAAGCAGGCCCCGTCACTTTTGTCGAATGGCATCCCGGATAGTTCCTGCGACCGGATCTTGTTCTTGATAATGTACCATGTCTTCCCAAGGAATGATCTGATCGGGGGTAACATGCATCCCACTCGGGTCCCGATAGGCTGCAGTTATAGCGGTGGGGGTGCACCCTAGGGAGTCAGCCCCCCGTAATTCCGAAAAGGCCACTTGCTCATCTATGATGGCTGCCGTGCCGCAGAGGGCTCTTATTCCGGGCCCGGGGATCTCTTACCACTGATCTTCGTCGTTGGTAGGGATCAACCACGGTCGCCTCGACAAGGCGTCCGCCCCAATGTTTAATGGCCCAGGTTTGTATTTCAACGTGAAGTTGTAATTGAAAAGCGCGGCCAACCAGCGATGTCCGGTCGCGTCCAGTTTGGCTGAGGTCATGATGTAGGTTAGAGGATTATTGTCGGTGCATACTTCGAACGACACCCCGTACAGATAGTCCCGAAGTTTATCCACTATGGCCCACTTAAGGGCCAAGAATTCGAGCTTGTGTACCGGATAGTTCTGTTCACTGGTGGTGAGGCTGAGGCTGATGTACGCTACGGGTCGAGACCCTCGGGATATTTTTGATGCAACACAGCTCCTAGGCCGCTCAGGCTGGCGTCCACGTGCAGGATGTAGGGTTGGTCGGGATTGGTGTAGGCCAAGACCGGAGCAGCCGTCAGGCTCTGCTTCAGGTCGTGGAAGGCTTGGTCACACTCTGGGGTCCATTTATCCCCAAAGGGCTGTTTGGCAGAGTGGGTCTTCTGGCCCGTTTCAGACGGCTATATGCGGAGCAGACTGTTGAGGGCTTTGGCCCTTTGTGAAAACCCCTCCACAAATCGCCGATAGTAGCCGCAGAAACCCAGGAACGAGCGTAGCTCCCCCACATTCTCGGGACGAGGCCAGTTAACGACAGCTTCTATCTTAGCGGGATCCGTGGCGATTCTGGCGCCGGACACTATGTGCCCTACATACGTTACTGAGGTCCGACAGAACCGACATTTGTCCAGAGAGAGTTTGAGGCCTTCTGCGGACAGCCTATCCAGTACCTTCAAGAGACGATTCTCATGCTCCTCCAAAGTTTACCCAAAGACTATAATGTCATCTAGGTACACCAGGCATTCTCGGGGGTTGAGGTCACCCAACGTCTTCTCCATTAATCGCTGGAAGGTGGCGGGCGCTCCGCATATGCCTTGGAGCATGCGGGTGAACTGATAAAACCCAAGGGGGTAGACAAAGACTGTCTTTTCTTGATCCTCTGGGCTCATCGGGACTTGATAGTATCCAGACCGTAGGTCCAGTACGCTGAACCACTGGTTCCGGTGTAGGGCGTCTAGGATCTCTTCTATACGAGGGAGGTTATACTGATTCGGTACCGTCCGATTGTTCGGCATCCGATAATCTACACACAGCCTCACAGTTCCATTTTTCTTTCTCACCACCACTATAGGGGAGGCGTAGGGGCTTCTGGACTCAGTGACAATCCCTGCGGCCTCCATGTCCTGGATAGCGGCTCTCACATCCTCCACATCCCCGGGAGCGAGTCGGCGAGAACGTTCTCTGAAGGGCTTCTCATCCATCATGCGAATGGTGTGCTGGGCGTTGCGGCTACACCCCACATCCATCTCCTCGGTAGAGAATACGGACCGTCTTTTTTCTAGTTGCGCCCATAACCGGTCCTTCCAGGTTCCAGGCAATTCGGCCGAGCCGAAATCGAAATCCAGGGCCGTCCCTGTCTCTTTCACTTGGGTCGTATTTGCTTGCACGGCTTCTTCCACTGAACTAACAGGATAGATTCTTCCTATCTGCTGGCCCACATCGATGACCAGGGAGAAGGGTGATAGATTCTGCACCATCACATCAATCCATCTAGGAATGGCGCCCTGCCAATAGCGGAATTCGGGTACGAGCCGATACCCTCGCCTCACATCTTCTCCGGGAGTACTCTCGAGGGGGAATTGTTGGTCTTCGGCTAGACGCTCTGCATAAGCACACCAAACGGAAATTCTTTGCGTTTCTCTGGGAAAAAGCTTTGTCCACCCCTTTCACCCACAGAACAATAGTCCGTAGTCATCTGAAGGAGAGGACGGCTGGGCTGGGTCGGATTGAACCAATTGCAGCTGTAGACTGGACATGGGGAGCTCTTTAGTTTCGTGTAGATAGGCCCGGATGACCGCTTATACAATATCGGCATTGGTGCCGAGGATAATAGGGTACTTGGGGGTGTCTCGGGGTTCCGGACACACCAAGGCATCCACCTTCATGGGTTGAGACTTTCCCGTGTTGAGCTGTTGTATTTCCAGATCCACTGTCACTAACCCGTCGATGTGGTCCGCCGGTCGCAGCGGACGCTTCTGAAGATGACGATCATAGAACCCTCTGTATATGATGGTGACTTGGGATCTGGTGTCTAGTAGTGCAGAAGAGTAGATTCCATCCACTAACACTCGGATCAGCGCTACCGGTCCCACTCGATTCCCTTCTTCTACCAATTCGGCCCCTCCGGACCGGGGGTTCCGTCTGTATCTGCATCCGTCGCATACACCCCGCAGACTATAGCCTGGGATGGGAACTTCGAGGGTGAGGGGCTCCGGGGTCGAGAAGTGCCCAGGCGGCAATCGTAGGATAGATGTCCCAGCTTCCCGCACTTGTAGCAGGAGATATCTCTGGGGATAGCCGGCGATCCGGCGGAGGGGACGACCGTCCCACGAAAGGCGATTTCTCGGCACCAGGCTGGTCCGGAGGTTCCTCTTTCTTCTCTGTACTTCCTCTGGATTTAGCACCACCGCTAACTTTCGGCCTCTGAGGAGAGTGTAGCATTAGATGTGTCTCGTGTTCCTTCACCTGTTGCAGTAGTTAGATGAACGAAGGGGGGAGGGGGCCCAGGTGAGGTGATCACGAATCATGCTGGCTATTGGGTGAGAAGGACTGGATCCACGGAGGTACTGCTTCCGGAGATACTCATTCATCTGGGAGGGTAATACATATTTATAATGCAGCAGCGGTCCGAGAGATATTTGCACACGGTGTATATGCTGGATCCCGGGTCACTGGACATGGAGCGGTAGCTACCGACCTCGGCATAGTGGAGCAACGGGAGGGTGGGGTCATTCTCATCCAATGGACGTACAAGGGGATCTCAGAGGGGGTAAACGAAAGGACTACAGCCGGGCGGTACATCGGGCAAGACCAGGGATTGCGGAACGGCAGATTCGAGCGCTAACAGGTTACGCATACAATCTACAAGTAAGGTATCCACTTGGAGTCGTGTCCTACCATTACATCTACCAGGCGAGCTTTGGCAAAACCCGGGAGTTGTCGCAAGGCCGTCTGTAAAGTCTCTAATGGTAAGGCCATGGGCACTCGGGCCAGCACTACGGCGCGACGAGTAGGCGTGCGTACTTGATGGGCCCAGTCTCGTATCTCGTGACGGGTGGGCAAAGCCATGATGATCACAATTTAGGTTCGAAGGGCACCCCAGGTCTCAACTCTCAGCAGCGCCTCCAAATGTAACCCTTCTTCCTATCACTAGCAAGCTGTTACTATGTGCTGTGTTACCTGCTGGCTCACAGGGCCTAAGCCTCTGCCACGGAGATCCTGGGGTGCGTACAATATATATGTCAGGTGCAGCGCCTCCACCTGCGACAGATCCCGCCAAAGGGGGAGTTAGTCTTCGCAGGACGTATATACAAGAATTACCCTTACACAACCAAGTTCTACAACCAATCTCTTTTACTGATAGGTCAAACTCACGATAGATTACATGCCATGACATTCCGGTATGCAGGTACACATTATATAACACGCCACGGCGGACGTCAACATCACTTGCGCCTCGGCGGACGCCAACAATACTTCCTCCAATCCCGCCACCGGGTGATCCCACCCCGTGTCCAATTTGCTACTCAGTTCTCCCGCTCACAACAGGCCTTATGTGTGTGTATGGGTGACTGCGCAGCCACTATGTCTCAGGTGAATGAAAGTTACAGTTGGTGCACTTGATGAACTACCTGCCGAGCACTCCGGTGCTCGGAACTGCCACGATCTTCGAAAAGGGGTCTCGGTGTCGACAACGCTCTTTCCCTCGCTAGGGTCCGGGGCGCTCCTTCTCCAAAGGGGTCTGAGCCCAGATCTTCCTCTCGACAGAATAGTCCTGGGCCAAACTAACAGTACAGGGGTAAGACCCTTACTAAGGCGGTCCCTAGCTCAGCTTGTCTCTAAGGTGACTCAGGGCTAGCTGGGCCTTGGGCACCTGGCCTGCGCCTGGGGGTACAACCTCCCCGCGCAGTATCTCTGTCTCCTCATCTCTCCCAAACAGCTCTGCCCCACGTGTGTGCAACCACTGCCTATATCTCTGGCAACTCCTCCGCCATAGGCTAAACGCTCTCACCTGACCCTCCCCGTAGGACTGCTGGGTCAAGGGACTGCTCCTCTCCCGCCAAATGTACTCTCCACCTTCGTGGGCTTTTGCAACTACTCTTTGCAAGCGCAACCTCCCATTCCTTGGGGTGAATCAGGGGTCACGGCTACATCAGTATCCTATTACGTGACAGGGGAAACCCCTTACTGATCTATTAGACGTACTACAGCAATTTACTTGATATAACTCGGCATACAAGATGCTATTCTGTGTCACTGGAACTAATATTGATTTATGTCATTTACTATACATTTATATCCCTATGACCTTAATTGACCACACCACCAAGAGGATTTTATAAGACTTTATTTTTCATGTATATACTTAATGTTGTTGATAAATATTGATATGTATTAAAGCTGTATTATTTTTGGATTTTAACTACTGGTTACATCAGTCAATAGACGGCCTTATTCCATATTTTTTGGAAGGACTATTATAGTCCAGTTCATTGATTATTATACAGTATATGTATTGAGTGCTTTATTTGGGGTCTCATTGATCCTCTTTGTGGACTACAAGTGACTACAAGTTTGCCTGTCTTCCGCTATCATCTTCAAAAGGCTGGATGTCGGCGTGAGGACTTACCCTTATGGTTTTTATACCCAAATGCTTTTAATGCTGTTCTTTTTTGAACATGCATATATTACACCCCTCTATTATACCACTAAATTGAATATAAATACTACATCATGAGTGTTTTGCACTTTTCTTTCCTTTTTCTCTACTCAAGTTGTCTGTAACAAACGGAGCAATGAATACCTTCAGGCTACACTTTTAGACCATCGCTTCAAAGACAAAATTAAATACAGTACTTTTTGCCCTATGGTGAAGAGACTGTGGCAAATTGCAAGGAGAAGCTAATTGATTGTGTCCACACAGAGATTAAAAAGGAGCAAAGTCCAAGAGAGGAGGGCAATGAAAGAATAAGTTCACAGATGGGGTACATTCCACACGTTCCACATTAAAATGGTCATCATCACCAGCTACAGTATAGTGCTTTCTTCCTCTCAGGCCTCGTCAAGTGACTTTTGATGATATAAATAGTGTTGGTGGTGGCACTGCAGTAACAGCAGAAGAACTCATGAAGGATGCCAATCACTTTAGGAAATGCTCCAACACAAGGGTATGGTTCACACTGGAGCAGAAGCAGTAGACACGTCTAATACAACTAGTGCTGTGGACATGGTGGCAGTGCAAATTAGTGATAGTTCTTTCCTGCCTCCTGACACTGATCCACTTCAAGAATGGGCTGCTAAAAAAGAAACAACGCCTGCTCTTGCAAGAGTGGCAGTGGAGTGGTTGAGTTGTCCTTCTGCAAGTGTCTTGTCAGACATTGTGTGACGTGCAACTGCTGCAATCATAAGTGACCACCGGACTATACTGTCCCATGGCAGCGTGGAAAGGCTCACTTTAATCAAGATTAATCAATATCTAATTCTTCTGTACCAACATTCAAGAGGCTCAGTAGCGGGCTAATGACAAAGATTACAACAATACCAGTTCCACCACTTTACATACAATAGCTGTCTGCCTGTCTCTAATATCCTTGTCCATGGCAGAGATGTTGTTGATTAGCACAACTACTATTACTAGTGCCATTACTAGTGCCAAAGTGCCACTGGCTATTGTGTCCACATCCATTGCAGAAACATGGATTTATGGCATCATGTTATTTATATGCCCAAACGAGCCAGCTCCAAAACTACTTTGCCAGCCAGTGGAGCCACACAACATCAACCACCATAACATCTAGGTTGGAATTGACACTTGGCACTGCAGGTTGGCCAGCCACCAATTATGTAACATTTACTGTAGGTTGACATTTTTACAGTGCTTGCCTTGATGTGTTGAATACATGTATGTCCTAAACTATTCACTGTTCCATCTCTCACTAATGTACGGGGTGGGCGGGCAGCCACCAACAAGGACATACACCTTTTTCATTTTTTTATTTTGAAATATTCTCAATAATTATTACTCAATGAACAGCACTCTTTTGAATCTTATATCCGTGTAAATCAATGAACACTGACACAGATTAATGGTTCTGAAGGAGTAATTCAGTAATAATGCAGTAAGAAAATAACACATAAACCGGTCAGAGGGGCTGTCTGTCTGAGATAAACTTAACATAGCTAAGCTTTGCAGCTGCAGAATTAGGCATGGACTGACACTACACATACTGACTTGACACCGTCACTGCCAGTGGCTTGGTCTGTTCAGAGTGACACCGAAACAACAAACCACCACCACTGCCAAAATATTTGTGTTCAATCATCTTGTGGGGGCTCAAACATGCCAGTACATAAGTTGCTTTGACAACCAGTGCAAAACAACCATATCATCAACAGTATGTTGGAATAAGCACTAATTGACTTGGCAGGCCAGCAGTTACCAATGTAACATCTAGGTTAGCACTTGAATTGGCATTGGCATAGTGCATGGCTCATTGAATGTATGTGTAGCCCCGGTCTCTTTTCTCCTCCAGAGACCCCCTTGTTGGGCGCCAAGTGGTCGCGGGTGCCGCCGGAGGCAGCGAGGGAACTGCCGGCACGCCGAGAAGGTGGGGGCCGGAGCAGGGAGCGCTCCGGGTCCTGGGAGTCCCTGTGGTGCACTCGGCTAGCGGGGGTCGCCATTACAGATGCGCGCGCATGCGCAGGGATCGCGAATGCGCAGATAGGGCTAGGGAGTTGCGGCGGCCATTAGGGAGTCGCGCATGCGCAGGACAAGCGCGCACGTGGCCCCAATGCTACGGCAGCCTGCAAGGGACTACAGTTCCCATGAGGCTTAGGGCCAAGTACCCCAGGTGCTCCAGAGTGGCCAGTGAGAGGCCGGGATCCCTGAGAGCAGGGAAAGGGATACTTTTCGTGGGCTTAGGAACGACAGTTGGAGCTGGGAGCCGGAAGGGGGAAGGCAGGGTGTAAGAAGTAAGTGGCTCCAACACCAGTTCAGGTAATCCCCAGGTCCCAGGCAGGCCCTATCCCCATCAGGGTATAGGGTAGGTGCTGAGGGAAGGCCCCTAAGGTAGGGACCTTGCCCTTAGGTGTGTGGGTGTAGTATTGTCAGTGACACAGCTGTCAGTGCTGTGTGCGCTGACAAGGAGACCCAGGGTTGAGTGCAGTGCGGTTGCTGCAGGTATTGGTTAAGCTAGTGATAGGGGATCTGGGAGGTGAAGGAAAAGGTAGTGTGGGTGCAGGGGGTCAGTGACCCGCCTGCATAGGACAGTTCTTCCCCGCAGGCCCCTAGGAGTATCCCTGAAGTCACCGTAGGTTACAGTGCTGCAGTAAAGCCCTATAGTGATAGGAACGTCATCGCCCTTACTCAGTACCAGTTAGGGACAAAGCACAGAGTTGCGGCGGTTGCAGTCATCTGGGACCAGACGGCTGGACACAGTGATATCTGGAGGCCGCGAGTCAGATGCGTCTGATCCTTTTTGAAGCTGTTGCCGGTCACCGCCGTGACCGGAAGGTATTATTTACATTAAGTGCACCAACACCGGTCAACAGACGCTGATCCCGCCTTAGGCGTAACTCTTTGGGGACACTAGTGAAGTGGCCAAAGGACTGAGCCTATACAAATATAGTACCATACAGGGACACGGTGTGTGGGGCACACGGTGAGGGGACCGAGACGTTACTCCGAATGAGAGTGGCCGAGCCACTAAGGTTATATTGCGTTATAGTATAAGGTTATGTGTGACCTGTGTTATTGCCACGGTTCATTATAAAGTGATAAGGTATTGTTGCGTTACAGTAAAAAACAGTTACAATCATAAGGTGTTGTTATGTTTCTTGCCCATGGGAATCTTACATGATGGGGATCCTGGGTAAGTGGAGGCGCTGCGCTAAGTAAGTGTTACCCCTAGCTCCCAGCTAGCGGAGGCTCAGATCTCCTGGAGCCACAGGTTGTGTGCAGTACCGTTGTCTCTTTGGGAGCGTCAGAAACGGGACAGGGGACCCAGGAAACTACCAGAGACTGACATGAAGGGCCATCTGCTTTAAGGTATCTATTGAGACTTTGGGGAATAGGGTGGTAATGGGGTTATCCCTCCAGCCCTGCAGAAAGGGACTGGGGAAGTAAGTTAGCCCTTAAACAGGGATAGGCATTTGTTGTTTTCATATGTTTTGCTGTGTTAAAAGGGAGAGGCGCAATAAAGCCTTATTTTAATTTCACCTTAAAACGGTCTCCATTGCATACCTCTGCACACATCTCTTACAGTGAGGGTGCAACCAGCCGATTATCTGATTACACATCATAATTATTCACCACTTAAAAAAATATATATATACATATATATATAATATATACAAAAACATATAGTGGTGTAAAAAAGAAAGTACACACTCTTTGAATTCTATGGTTTTACATATCAGGACATAATAACAATCATCTGTTCCTTAGCAGGTCTTAAAATTTGGTAAATACAACCTCAGATGAACAACAACACATGACATATTACACCGTGTCATGATTTATTTAACAAAAATACAGCCAAAATGGAGAAGCCATGTGTGAAAAACTAAGTGTACCTTATGATTCAATAGCTTGTAGAACCACCTTTATAAGCAATAACTTGAAGTACGTTTTCAGTATGACTTGATCAGTCCCTCATATCGTCGTTGAGGAATTTTGGCCCACTCTTCTTTACAACGTTGCTTCAGTTCATTGAGGTTTGTCGGCATTTGTTTATGCACAGCTCTCTTAAGGTCCTGCCCCAGCGTTTTAATTGGGTTGAGATCTGGACTTTGACTGGGCCATTGCAACACCTTGATTCTTTTCTTTTTCAGCCATTTTGTTGTAGATTTGCTGGTGTGCTTGCGATCATTGTCCTGTTGCATGACCCAATTGAAATCGCATAACCATTCCTTGCTAGACTGGATTCTCTCCTCAAACCCCAGCAGAATCCAATCCTCTGGCATCCTTCCTGACATTTTCAGTGACCATGCAATAGTGTACTGTGTAAGGAAAATTAAACCGCCCCAATCAAGCCCTAAAGTTCTCCTCACTAGAACATTTAAAAACTTTAACCCACAACAGTTTCTGGATGACCTTACCAACTGCCCATGGCACAGAATCGATTTAATTCCCGACCCCGATTCTGCGCTCGACTATTTCCAATCCGAGTTCTTAAAACTCTGCGATACCCATGCTCCACTACACAAAATAAGGGTACGGGGGGCCCACCTTCCATGGGTTACAACTGACCTTATAGCAGGGGGGCGCAAACTTTTTTCCCTGCGCCCCCCTGACGGCTGTCCCCTCGCTCCCGCGCCCCCCCCAACCCCAACTTACCCGCGCTCCGGCGTAATGACGTCACGTTGCCATAGCAACGTGACGTCACATGACCTCGCAGCGTCATTTTGACGCCGCGTTGCCATGGCGCCGCAGGGAGGAAGCCGCCGGAGCCACGGTAAGTTAGGTTTACAGAGGCCCTGCAGCTCCCCCGGCACTTAATTCAAGTGCCTTCGGGAAGCGCGCGGGGCCTCTGTAAACCCCGCGCCCCCCGTCGGCAGTGTCGCGCCCCCCCTGGGGGTCGCGCCCCACAGTTTGCGCACCGCTGCCTTATAGCACTCTACCAGTTCAGGGAAGCCTTGTGGAAAAGCTACAAAGTAACTGGCACTACCAAGGATCTCAATCACTGCAAATGCATGCGGAACATGTGCACAAGGCAAACAAGTCATGCAAAAGCACAATATTACTCTGACAATCTCCACCAAAATACATCAAACCCAGCTAACTTCTGGAAGGTTATCAACAATATATTCCAGCCTCCTAACCATCAACAACCAAGTAATATCACTAAGGGGGATATTACTCTGACAAACCCCACTGACATTGCAAATGCATTCAATGATTACTTTGTGGGGTGTGCCACTAACTTATTAGCGAAACGCAGCACAAACCCCAAACATGAATCTCATCCTGGGAGTATCCCTACAGTCCCACCCCCTCCCAACACTGCCCACAATTTTCAATTTAGCCCAGTATCTGAAGAGGAGATTACACAAGCGCTCCTCAAACTAAAACTAAGCAGTCAATGTGGACCAGACTTACTACAATCTAGGTTCCTACGACTTGGTGCCCCAGCCATTGCCAAACCAATTGCGTCCATAGTCAACTCTATCCTGTCTGCAGGCCATATCCCTAAGACCTGGAAAACTGCCAGAGTTGTCCCAATCTTCAAAAGTGGGGACAAAAACACTGTCTCAAACTACAGGCCAATCTCACTTCTCCCAATTCTATCCAAAGTTATGGAAAAATGTGTCCACTCCCAATTAAGCGATTTCTACACCAAGACACATTTCCCTAGCCAATTCCAGTCTGGGTTTCGTCCCAAACACTCCACCGTAACTACCCTGCTAAAAGTTTGCAATGAAATCCAGTGTGGAATGGAACGGAGACAACTCACTGGTGCAGTATTCCTAGATTTTGCAAAGGCTTTTGACACAGTTGATCATGTTATCCTGCTTAACAAACTCCAGAGCTCTGGAATAGGGAAACATGCTTTAAACTGGTTTCAGTCCTACCTATCAGGAAGATCCCAACATGTGTCCACCTCAGGCTCTAACTCCAACCCCCTGGATATCACCTGTGGTGTCCCGCAAGGCTCTGTTCTGGGGCCCCTACTCTTCTCAGTGTTCATTAATGATCTTTCCACAGCTTGTAAGGAAGCCTCAATACACATGTATGCAGATGACACAATCCTATATGCACACAGCCATAGCCTCTCTGACCTTCAACACATACTTCAGTCTGACTTTTTGAGACTCGAAAACTGGATTTACCAAAACAAACTGTTTTTAAACACTGACAAGACTGTAACAATGGTATTTGGGACCAAGACTAAATTTGTAAAGCTTCCAGTGACTGAGCTCCTGATTAGAACCAACGCTAACACCACCCTAACACCTGTCACTAGTTTTAAATACCTGGGCTTATGGTTTGACTCCCACTTAACATTCGGGATGCACATTGATACCCTGACAACCATACCTATGCCAAACTAGGGGTACTTTACAGGAACAAATCCTCTCTAAGTCTCCTGGTCAGAAAGCGTATTGCACAGCAGATGCTAATGCCAATTATTGACTATGGAGACATAGTATATGGCTCGGCTCCTCAAACCCACCTTAGCAAACTTGACACCCTCTACAATTCAATTTGTCATTTTGTTCTCCAATGCAACTACAACACACATCACTGCGAAATGCTCAAAGAACTAGATTGGTCATCACTAGAGTCTAGGCGCAAAGTTCACCTTTCCTGTCTCACCCTCAAATACTTTCTGGGCAAGCTACCCAGCTACCTGAACAAGCTCCTCACCCCTACCACATGCAGCACCTATCACCTGAGATCAGACTCCAAAAGACTGTTCATGGTCCCAAGGCTCAACAAAGTATCCGGACGTTCCTCCTTCTCCTTCCGTGCACCCCAAAACTGGAACATCCTACCAGAGACTCTCATATCCACCACCAGCTTAAGTTCTTTCAAATCTAAGGCTGTCTCACACTTTAATCTGGTCTGTAACTGTTTCATACGCTCATAATATACATTTTCTTTAACTGTGCACGCAATGTCTTGTATATAATGTATACCTTGTTCATTTATGTAACTGTACTTGTAACCATGTATTATTTGTTTTACTCTGTGCCCAGGACATACTTGAAAATGAGAGGTAACTCTCAATGTATTACTTCCTGGTAAAATATTTTATAAATAAAATAATAAATAAATAAATAAATTTCAGCCAAGCTTTAGCTGTCGGACAGATGGCCTCACATTTGACTCTAGAATACTTTGGTATACAGAGGAGTTCATGGTAGACTCAATGACTGCAAAGTTTCCAGATTCTGTGGCTGCAAAACAAGCCCAAATCATCACCCCTCTACCACCGTGCTTGACTGTTGGTATGAGGTGTTTGTGCTGATATACTGTTTGGTTTTCGCCAAACGTGGCGCTCTGCATTATGGCCAAATCTCCACTCTGGTCTCGTCTGTCCAAAGGATATTGTTCCAGAAGTCTTGTGGTTTGTTCAGAAGCAACTTTGCAAACCTAAGCCGTGGTGCCATGTTCTTTTTACATAGTTACATAGTTACATAGTAGATGAGGTTGAAAAAAGACATAGGTCCATCAAGTTCAACCTATGCTAAATGTAGACAACAGATACTTTATCCTATATCTATACTTACTAATTGATCCAGAGGAAGGCAAACAAAAAACCCCATTAAGGGGAAAAATTAATTCCTTCCTGACTCCAAGAATTGGCAATCGGATTAATCCCTGGATCAACATCCTTCCCATGTATACTTATTTGGTATATCCCTGTATACCTTTCCCATCTAAAAAGATGTCTAACCTTTTTTTGAACAAATCTATTGTATCTGCCATCACAGTCTCCATGGGTAATGAATTCCACATTTTAACTGCCCTTACTGTAAAGAACCCTTTCCTTTGTTGCTGGTGAAATTTCCTTTCCTCCAACCTTAAGGAATGGCCCCGAGTCCTTAGTACTGCCCGTGGGATGAATAGTTCTTTTGAAAGCTCCTTGTATTGTCCCCGAATATATTTGTATACAGTTATCATATCCCCTCTTAGACGCCTCTTTTCTAATGTAAATAAATCGAATTTAGCTAGCCTCTCATCATAAGTTAGATTGTCCATCCCCTTTATTAATTTGGTGGCTCTTCTCTGCACTCTCTAGTTCCATAATGTCTTTTCTTAGGATTGGTGCCCAAAATTGTACTCCATATTCAAGGTGTGGTCTTACTAGTGCTTTGTAAAGGGGCTTAATTATGTTTACTTCCCTTCCATCCATTGCCCATTTGATGCAAGATAAGATCTTGTTTTCCTTTGCAGCTACTGCATGACATTGGGCACTATTGGGCACTATTGCTAAGCCTGCAGTCTACAAGCACTCCTAAATCCTTCTCCATCAAGTATTCCCCCAATATATCTCCATTTAATTTGTAAGTCGTCTTTTTATTCTTGCATCCCAAATGCATAACCTTACATTTATCTGTATTAAACCTCATTTGCCATTTACCTGCCCACGTTTACAGTCTCTCCAAGTCCTTCTGAAGAGAAATTACATCCTGCTCTGATTCTATTACCTTACACAATTTAGTATCATCAGCAAAGATGGAGACTTTGCTCTCGATCCCAACCTCAAGGTCATTAATAAACAAGTTAAAAAGCAGGGGTCCCAGTACCGATCCCTGAGGTACTCCACTCACGACTTTAGCCCAACCTGAAAAAGTTCCATTTATGACAACCCTCTGTTGTCTGTCCTTTAACCAGTTTTCAATCCAGGTGCACATATTATTACTGAGTCCAATTTCCTTTATTTTGTACACCAACCTCTTGTGTGAAACTGTATCAAAAGCCTTTGCAAAATCTAAGTAGACCACATCAACTGTATTACCCTGGTATAAATTCCTACTTACCTCCTCAAAGAAACAAATAAGGTTAGTTTGGCAAGATCTATCCTTCATAAATCCATGCTGACTATTACTAATAATTTTGTTTTCCATTAGGTATTCCTGAATATTATCCCGTATTAAACCTTCAAGTAGTTTCCCTACTATTGAAGTCATGCTTACAGGTCTGTAATTTCCCGGTTGTGATCTAGCTCCTTTTTAAAATATAGGCACCACATCTGCTTTACGCCAATCTTGTGGTACTGAGCCTGTGGAAATGGAGTTCTTGAATTTTAAATATAATGGTTTGGCTATTACTGTACTGAGCTTAACTCTTTGAGAATTTACTTTAATTTTTTCAAGTCACTTATGCACTTCTTCCTCAGTTAACCAATTGTTCATTAATATAGAGGTTGTGGCTTCCTCCTGCAGCACTACTATTGAACTTGATTCTTCCCTGGTAAACACAGAGGCAAAGAATTTGTTTAATACCTCAGCTTTTTCTTTATCTCCAATAATCTGCCTACCCATCTCACACTGAAAGGGTCCTATATTTTCTTTTCTCCTTTTTCTGTTATTAAGGTACTTAAAGAACTTTTTAGGGTTGACCTTACTTTCTGTTGCAATCCTTTTTTCATTATCCATTTTTGCTAATATGATTGCCCTTTTGCAATTTTTGTTACATTCCTTATAATTCTGATACGATGTCTCCGTCCCTTCTGACTTAAAGAATCTAAACGCCTTCCTCTTCTTGTCCATTTCCTCCCCTACTTGTTTATTTAGCCACATTGGTTTTGACTTATTACTTTTATACTTATTACCCAAGGGTATACACTGATAAGTTTATTAAAATCTGCCTTACTAAAGTTTAAGGCCTTTGTTGAACCCAAAAAATATATTTTTGATAATTTATTTTAAATGAGACCATGTTATGATCACTGTTAACAAATATTCAAGTCCTGGAACATTTGGGTATTACTTCTACATTGTTTGATATGACCAAATCCAGTATTGCCCCTCTCCTGGTTGGTTCCTCAATAATTTGGGTCATATAATTGTCTTTAAGCACCCCCAAAAACCTGTTTCCTTTTGTTGTAACGCTAATCTCATTGCCCCAGTGTATGTCTGGATAATTAAAATCCCCCATTATGCAAACATGACCCAGTTTTGATGCCTTTTCCATTTGCAAAAGTATTTTAGCTTCCTCAATCTCACAGATATTTGGTGGTTTATAGCATATTCCCACAAACATTTTCTTAATACTTTTACCTCCACTGCTAATTTCTATTTTAGCGAGAAGGGGCTTTCTCCTGGCAACCCTTCCAAACAAACCATACTTGTTCAGTCTTTTTCTATTCTACTGTCATGAAATTTAACATTTACCATGGTAACTGAGGCCTGTAGAGTCTGAGATGTAACTATTGGGTTTTTTGCAATTTCGCTAAGCGTTGCACGGTCTGACATTGGGGTGAATTTGCTGGGACGTCCACTCCTGGGAAGATTGGCAACTGTCTTGAATGTTTTCCACTTTTGAATAATCTTTCTCACTGTTGAATGATGGACTTTTAATTGTTTGGAAATGGCCTTATAACCCTTCCCAGATTGATGGGCAGCAACAATTGCTTCTCTAAGATCATTGCTGATGTCTTTCCGCCTTGGCATTGTGTTAACACACACCTGAATGCTCCATACCAGCAAACTGCTAAAACGTCAGCTTTTATAGAGGTGGTCACACTTGCTGATGATCAATTAATCAAGGGCATTTGATTAGCAGCACCTGTCTGCTACTTAGCATCTTAATTCCTATGGAAGCAGTAAGGGTGTACTTAGTTTTTCACACACAGCTTCCCCATTTTAGCTTCATTTTTGTTAAATCATGACAAGGTGTAATATGTCATGTGTTTTTGTTCATCTGAGGTTGTATTTAACTAATTGTAAGACCTGCTAAGGAATAGATGATTGTTATTATGTCCTGATATGTAAAACCATAGAATTCAAATAGGGTGTACTTTCTTTTTTATTTTTATATTTATATTTATATTTATATATAGAATCCAATGCACAGCCGGCACACCATATGCAAGTAAATAAGTTTTGGTGCTTATCCCATAAAGCAATAACAGACCATACGATACCGGTTGCAACACGACATCAAGGGACAGCACGCAGGTAAGTAAATCAAAAATGTTCTATATTTGATAGAAGACACAAAAACCGACGTTTCGGTCCCCCCAGTGGGACCTTTCTCTGCACCACCTTGAGAAAGGTCCCACTGGGGGACCGAAACGTCGGTTTTTGTGTCTTCTATCACATATAGAACATTTTTGATTTACTTACCTGCGTGCTGTCCCTTGATGTCGTGTTGCAACCGGTATCGTATGGTCTATATTTATATATATATATATATATATTTATATATATATATATATATATATATATATATATATATATATATATATATATATATATATATATATATATATATATATACTTAGTTAAGTTATGGTGAGTAAAAAAAGTGACAAAAACCCTCCACAGCAAAGTATATAGCAAATTTAAATATTACTGTATGCTCATTTGCATGTCTTAGACAGGTCTGCAACCCCGCCTTTCACCATTATCACCCAGCACAAAGCACTTCCACAGCAGCAAGGGATTCTGGGAAATGACATGCAAATGAGCACACAATGCACTATAGGGAACCATGTTTAAAATGGTTTTGAAGCAAAAAGTGGCACTGTGAGCTCATTTGCATGTCATTTCCCAGAATCCCTTGTTTTGTGCAGTAATATTTCCTTTTGATATACAGTAGAGACTACGATTATTCTAACACAAACCAGTGGCATTCACCAAAAAGACCCAGGAATTGCCAGAAAAAATGCCTTAAACATGCCTTAAATTAGCCCCAGCATTTCTGCATTGATTAATGGCCTAACAGATTAACAGCGGGGTCCCTGGCAGTCCCATTCAAACTGAATGTCTTAGACAGGTCTGCAACCCTATCTTTCCCCATTATCACCCAGCACACAGCGCTTCCACTGCAGCAAGGGATTCTGGGAAATGACATGCAAATGAGCACACAGTGCCATCTTTTGTCTCAAGCTCGTATTACACAAGCAAATCCTCAAGCCAATGCATACTGTTTTAAACACAGCTTTTAGACAGAGGCTGGGATGAGATACAAAGCCAGTAAACCCACTCACAGACATGTTTCAACCTTGATGGGTATCATCAGTGTGAGGTTGGTTGTGCTGGCTAAGCTGGTTTGAGACTAGACTAGGTATTCACCTCAATTATTAAGGTTATGGTGGGTAAAAAAGTGACAAAAACCCTCCACAGTAAAGCATAAAGCAACTGTAAATATTACTGTATGTTCATTTGTCTAAGACATGCAAATGAACATACAGTAAAATGTACAGTTGCTTTATGCTTTATGCTTTACTGTGGAGGTTTTTTTTTACCCACCATAACCTTAATAATTGTGGTATATACATACATGCATACATACATACATACAAACAAACATAAAAACATACAAACATACATACATACATACATACATACATACATACATACATACATACATACATACATACATACGTAGCCCTGGTAAGAAATAGGGCTATAGTTCTATCCTCCTCTTGGTATAATCCCTGGTAAGGGCAGGTTGCCAGGAGTTATCATGGGTTTCCCCCACTTCAAGCACTTGTCCTGAGTGGTGGAGGTTGGTCACCTGACCCTGTGTCAAAGCAAGAGACACAGGGGCGGTGCCTGCTGATATCATAAAGAGCAGTGCACTTCCTATTTACTGTGTTAGAGAGTATGTTGGAGTTAGTGTGACACTGGCTGGTCCAGTGTGACAAGTGTTAGTTAGGGAGCTGGAGTTACAGTTGGAGAAGGAGAGGGATCAGCTCATGAGTAGAGCTGATCTAACCTTAGTGTAGGGAGGTGGACCAGTACCTCTCACCCTGCTTAGGGGGTGAGGGAAGAGTTACCCCCACTCTGGATGCCCTCGATCCAGAGTGGTGGCAGGGAGGGACCATCTTAAAGGAGAGCAATCAGAGTGGATCAGACATCCTGTACCTGTCTGCTGTTGCTACTGCTGCTGTGAATAAATAACTGCTGCTTTTTAAGAAAGACAACCTGTGCGAGACTGGAATCTCTCATCCCTGTGTGGGAACACTTGGTAAGGATGGCCAAAAGTGTGACCACGTATCAGTTTCCAGGAGGCTTCCTGGTTGTGGAGGTTGATGGCCGAGAGTATCTGCGGTGCCTGTGCGTGCAATGCAGGATACCCGGACTGGCCCCCAGTACAGCGGCACGGTGCCCACAGTGTGGCACGCGCTGCTTATGGCCTGTCAAGCCATGGCCTATGATCCAGAAACCCGTGAGGTGCCTCTCCAGCAACCCTGATTGAGGTAGAGGAGGCGAAGGCTGCCCTGGTCCCATATGTCACCCCTGAGGTAGGGACCCAGGCCCAGCCACCAAGAGATGTCCCGGCGGAGTAGAGCGCGACCGCAGTGGAGGTACCAGAGCGGGCCCGTTTCGTACCAGTATCCACTGGCGGTGCAGCAAGGACTCGCGGTGATTCCCAAGCGGAGGAGCCATTGCAGTCCTCATCGAATGAAAGAGAAAGCCTGTCATCGGTGGTGATGTGCCGGCCGGCGGACCACCCCAGCTGTAAAGAAGAAGAAGTTCCACTTACCTGTGAGATGGAGCAGACAAGTCCGGAGACCCCCCGACGGCGAGCGCTGGTGCGTCCTGAACCGCGTAGAAGTCCCACGGCTGTGGCGACTCCCAGTGCGGCGGAGATGGGATCCGAGACGGCTCCGGAGGAACCGCAGAGTATTGCCAGACAGCGGAGCGGTAAGAGAACACCACCACCCCCTTATTCCCGCCAGGTCAAGGAGGAACCTATGGAGAGAGAAGGGCTTGAGGCCTACCTGCCCGTCCACGACCCTGATGGTCCACCACCGCCCCTTCCGGTCCTCGACGTACTTCTGGTGCGAGACCACGGAGCAAATGGAGATTCCGCTGCGACCATCGATGACGTCACTTCCGGGTCTGACTGGCACAGAGGCCCGGAAGCTTTACTTTCTTCCCTGAGGAGAGCGGGGTTGGAGGCAGAGTTTGAAGAGTCCAAGGCTCAAGTAGCCAAGAGAGGAGCCCGAAGTACTGCCGACAGAGCAAGTAAGAAGCTAACCACCGGTCGTGGCGTCACCCGACTTAGAGACACTTTGACGTACTCTGTTGATCCCATGGTCACCACCCCTAGCGCCATTGCCCCGGCCACTGCCCCTGCTCCGTCACGTGTTATGCCACCGGGTCCTAGTGGGAGTAAGCTGGATAAAACGCCCAAGTATTCCACTGATTGGAGGGATTGGGAATTGAGTGATGAGGGTTCTGATGGGGAGATACCATTGTCAAGTGTTGTACGTGTACCTAACCCCACTGTGTTTAAACCTGTTCCTAGAGGTAGTGCCTGAGGGTCCCAGACTACTGCAAAAGCGGGTCCTGTAAGTCCCGTAATACATAAAATGAACCCCACGATTATTAGGAATGTCATCAGAGGTAGACGCAAAGGCTCGCACTCTACCGAGGCAGAGACATCAGGTGTATCCTCCAGAGCAGAGTCCGAGGAAGGTATGAGTGTGTCATCATCATAAGAGCACCGAGATAAATGGTGGGCACCGTATTCATAGGGTATCATGAGGGGATGGACAGCACCAGATTTGTGTTGATCAAGAAAGAGATAGTAGATCACTGGTGGGATGTAGGCACCTTTTCTCCACAGGAGGTTGCCGACGAATTAGACAACAGGTACCGAGATATTGTACAAAAAGTAATTACCCCCAAAGGCTCATCCATTCTTTATGATGATGTTGCCCCTGAAGAGCCACAGTTCTGGGTACTGCCAGGCAAGGCTGGGAACCGGAAACTGACTAAGTTAAGTAGGGCAGACAGAGCCATAGTGGCAAGGTATCGGCAATCTCATGGCTATGAGTGTCCGTATGTACCAGAGCCAATAATGCAGGAAATCGAAGACCAGAGAGATACCTGGCCCCGAGAAGCAGTTCTTGAGTATCTAAGAACCAAGTTTGGGAAATCAGGTTACTTAAGGGAGGATAAGATTTGTGATGTGATCAGAGCTTGGAGTACAGGCAGGAATATCTACATGCACAATGTCCTGTACAGACCGGAGAATGGGCCTGTACAACCCTTTTATGTTACGACTGTGGATCACAACAGGCGAGAAGTGAGAAAGCCTGATCCCCGTCATTATTATTGAAGTAAGGGTTCTCCATGTTGGGAGGTACCCAATGTTTATGTATTCGCCATCAGGGGTGTGACAGTCAAGTGTATATATACTAATCAACTCTGTTTTGTATATTCACAGATTATTCACCTGAAGGATGGTACAGCAAATTAGGTCAAAGTGGGGACTATTGGATTCCACCTGAGGGAGAGTGTAGCCCCGGTAAGAAATAGGGCTATAGTTCTATCCTCCTCTTGGTATAATCCCTGGTAAGGGCAGGTTGCCAGGAGTTATCATGGGTTTCCCCCACTTCAAGCACTTGCCCTGAGTGGTGGAGGTAGGTCACCTGACCCTGTGTCAAGGCAAGAGACACAGGGGCGGTGCCTGCTGATATCATAAAGAGCAGTGCACTTCCTATTTACTGTGTTAGAGAGTGTGTTGGAGTTAGTGTGACCCTGGCTGGACCAGTGTGACAAGTGTTAGTTAGGGAGCTGGAGTTACAGTTGGAGAAGGAGAGGGATCAACTCATGAGTAGAGCTGATCTAACCTTAGTGTAGGGAGGTGGACCAGTACCTCTCACCCTGCTTAGGGGGTGAGGGAAGAGTTACCCCCACTCTGGATGCCCTCGATCCAGAGTGGTGGCAGGGAGGGACCATCTTAAAGGAGAGCAATCAGAGTGGATCAGACATCCTGTACCTGTCTGCTGTTGCTACTGCTGCTGTGAATAAATAACTGCTGCTTTTTAAGAAAGACAACCTGTGCGAGACTGGAATCTCTCATCCCTGTGTGGGAACTCTTGGTAAGGATTCCACCCCGCATTCCTGGGGCTTACTAAAGATGGGGGTGCTGCACCACTGAATGAGAACGAAGGCATCCACCCCAGAAACCTGTTCCTGTTATCCCCCATACCATCGCGGGAGACTCAGGCCCTCCTGTTGCCAGCAGGTATGCACCACAATAAGACATGTAGCCAGGTCCCAGTACAGCTAAGGGGGGCCGATCTGCGATTGTCCCGGGGTCCATGGGTTACAATACATACATACATACATACATACATACATACATACATACATACATACAATACTGTTCGCACTGGAATCAGCAGACAGCAGACGAAATGGTGGTGACACAAAAAAATTAAGAAAAGTGAACTGAGGGTAGACTCCATAATAGCAACACTGCAGAACAAAACCATCAGTGATCAAACCATGCCAAAGGAAGAGGCCATGTGGGAAGGAGCAGAAGCAAGTATTGTAGACTGAGGCTTTGCTTAATGGAGGGATGAGAATAATAGTAAGGCATTGTGTAATATCCCACACCATAATAAATACAAAAATAAATGATGGTGCACCACAACACAAGTCTAAACTTTGACAAAATGCAACCAGTTTCAGTAGCTTGAAAACATCTTAGTTGTCCCGGAACAGGATTGTTTATTTTTTGTGCACTTTTTCTTTTTGCTCTCAGGCTGCCAGCTCTCCCCAGAGAAAGTTTCATGTTTTCCCTGTTCAAGCAGCCAGTGCTGCTGTTAAATTGCAACATAGTTGTTACAATATCACCTTTTGTGCAAGCCATTAGTCAGTTGCCCTGGCAACCTCCCAGTACTCATAGCTTGAGATTGGTTTAGCTTTCTCACCTAAACATTCCTCAGCAGATGTTATGACATTATCAGAAAGGGAGGGCAAAGTGAATACGGCTTCAGGTTTGGGTGCATTCGCCCCAAATTTTTAACTGCTAAATCTGAAGGCAACTTTTGTTGAAAATACTGCAAAGAATTTGCAGACCAAATTTCCACACATTTGCCCATCTCTACTTGAAGAGACAATCCTTAATCCCTTTCAGAGCCACTGGGTTTGTGTGCACTAGGGGGCCACTTCCCGGCCTGGCAAATTGTGATTGCTCCTCAGCAATCACATGATCACTGTCATCTACATGACACAGCTACTGTGATGTCACTGACGCGACTGAAACTCTAGTTTTCAGCGAGTATCGGCATCTTCTATGAGTGATACACCTATGATTATAGTCAGCTAAACTGAGATGTGGGCCCTCGGAGGCAGCCACTAGTTTTGAGTCCGGTTATACTATTGAATGCTCTTACCTACAATGAATCTGTAGCTGGTTACATTTATATCACCTGTGACATACATCAGGCCAAAAACTAACAACAAGTACTAATTAGGAGATATGGGGGTGATAGGGGGTGACATATATACAGTTAGTTCCGGAAATAATTAGACACTGACACAATTTTCATAATTTTGGCTCTGTATGCCACCACAATACAGTAGATTTGAAATGAAACAACCGAGATGCAATAAAAGTGCAGACTTTAAGCTTTACTGCACCGACACACTTTATTCGAGCAAATACCCAGTATGTACCTGGCAGATAACTGGAATGCGCCGCTCCTCACCTCTGACAAGCCCCGTTGCGTTTGCCTTCCCAGCCTGGGTTCATGCCTGGCTGACGGGCGGCTGATCTATTAAATGATAATGATTAGGATTTAATAGGCTGCAATGCTTCGCGTGTCTACCAGATGGCATAAATTCATGAATTGTAATTCAGTATATATATATATACTGTGCAGTATTGCAGCCAGCGGGAATAAAATGCTTCAATCCCTGCTTGGAAAATACCTCAATGCACTCGGGCAGAAAACAGTCACAAACCTCAATACACCCGGGTATACCCGAATTCGTGGGACTAGCCGAGCTCGAATAAAGTGTGTCGCCAGTGTAATTCAAGGGGTTGAACAAAAATATTGTATGAAACGTTTAGGAATTGCAACCATTTTCATACACAGTCCCCTTATTTCAGGGGTTCAAATGTAATTGGACAAATTAACACAATCATAAATATAATGTTCATTTTTAATATTTTGTCGAGAATCCTTTGCAGGCAATGACTGCTTGAAGTCTGGAACGCATGGACATCATCAAACGCTGGATTTCCTCCTTTGTGATTCTTTGTCAGGCCTTTACTGCAGCTGTCTTCAGTTGTTGTTTGTTCGTGGGTCTTTCTGCCTTAAGTTTTGTCTTCAGCAAGTGAAATGCATGCTCGATCGGGGTTGATATCAGGTGATTGACTCGGCCATTGCAGAATATTCCACTTCTTTGCCTTAAAAAACTCCTGGGTTGCTTTTGCAGAATGTTTTGGGTCATTGTCCATCTGTAAATTGAAGCGCCGTCCAATCAATTTGGCTGAATTTGAACAGACAATATATCCCTATACACTTTAGAATTCATCCGGCTGCTTCTGTCTTCTGTCACATCATCAATAAACACTAGTGACCCAGTGCCATTGTAAGCCATGCATGCCCATGCCATCACACTGCCTCCACCATGTTTTACAGATGATGTGGTATGCTTCAGATCATGAGCCATTCCAAGCCTTCTCCATACATTTTCTTCCCATCATTCTGGTACAGGTTGATCTTAGTTTCATCTGTTCAAAGAATTCTGTTCCAGAACTGGGCTGACTTTTTTAGATATTGTTTGGCAAAGTCTAATCTGGCCTTTCTATTCTTGAGGCTTATGAATGGTTGCACGTTGTGGTGAACCCTCTGTATTTGCTCTCGTGAAGTCTTCTCTTTATGGTAGACTTGGATAATGATATGCCTATGTCCTGGAGAGTGTTATTCACTTGGCTGGATGTTGTGAAGGGGTTTTTCTTTACCATGGAAAGGATCCTACGATCATCCACCACTGTTGTCTTCCATGAACGTCCAGGCCCTTTTGTGTTGCAGAGCTCACCAGTGCATTCTTTTTTTCTCAGAATGTACCAAACTGTTGATTTGGCCACTCCTAATGTTTCTGCTATCTCCCTGATGGATTTTCTTTTTTTTGCAGCCTAAGGATGCCTTGTTTCACTTGCATTGAGAGCTCCTTTGACCGCATGTTGTGGGTTCACAGCAGCAGCTTCCAAATGCGAATGCCACACCTGGAATCAACTCCAGACCTTTTACCTGCTTAATTGATGCTGAAATAACAAAGGAATAGCCCACACCTGTCCATGAAACAGCTTTTGAGTCAATTGTCCAATTACTTTTGGTCCCTTGAAAAAGAGGGGGCTACATATTAAAGAGATGTAATTCCAAAACCCTTCCTCCAATTTGGATGTAAATACCCTCAAATTAAAGTTGATAGACTGCACTTTAAGCCCATATTTTTACTGTAACTTGAATTTATTTTGGTACACAGCCCAAATAACAAAACTTGTATCAGTGTCCAATTATTTCCGGACCTAACTGTATATGTGTATATGTATACATCCATCCCTATACACCAGGGGTGGGCAACCTATTTTTCAATGTAGCCACAGGTGTGGCGAATTAGAAGTGAAAATAGCCACACAATGTAAAAATTGAGGTATTGTGTTGTGCATGCGAAAAATTTTAAACACACACTGTTTGAACAAGTTTATAAATTCTCAGGGCCGTTCTATAGTGTGTGCGCCCGTGCGTGCCTGTGCGAACGTGCGTGCACGTGACACATGCTTTTTGTGTGTATGCTGTGAGCGAGTGAGGTACTGTGTGTATGTGTGTGTATGTATGTGTGTGTGTGTGTGTGTGTTATAAATACGTTTGAAATAAATAAAGAAATGCTTTAATAAATTATTTATTAACATTGTACATACAGTACACACACACACACACATTTCAGTGGTGGTAGCGGCGTAAAACCATTATAGAAAGGCTGCTAACCTCAGCCAACTATAACTGCCACGCGCGCGCACGGCGCAGCAAGCGCGCCCTCTATAGAACAGCCCTCAGACCGCAACCCCCCTCATCCTCTCACCCCCCTCTTCATCCTCCTCTCACGCCACCACCACTACCCTCCACATCATCATTTCCTCACCCCCTCATCTTCACCATCTCATTTAACCCCCCTCACCATCTCATTTAACCCCCCTCATCATCTCATTTAACCCCCGTCATCATCTCCCCCAGCACCCTTGATCTCCCCCATCATCAAGCACCCCCACCCCAGTGGTGGGATTCAAATTTTTTAGTAACAGATTATCTCTCACCAAGGGAGGGGGGAGGGGAAGGGAGACAGGGGGGGGTAGAGAGAGAGAGAGCCAGGGGGGGGGGAGTGAGAGACAGATGGGGGAGATGTTTGTTTTTATGTATTATATTTATGTTTTTTTTAATGTTTTTATTCAGTTGAACAGGACTGCATGTGGGGGGGGGTGGGAAGAGACCAGAGGCCCCCTCACATCACTCCCAGCACCCTCACATCTCTCCCAGCCCCCCTCACATCTCACATCTCTCCCAGCCCCCCTCACACATCTCTCCCAGCCCCCTCACATCTCTCCCTAACCCCCTCACATCACTCCCAGCCCCCTCACATCTCTCCCAGCCCCCTTCACACATCACTCCCAGCCCCCTCACATCTCTCCCAGCCCCCCTCACATCTCACATCTCTCCCAGCCCCCCTCACACATTTCTCCTAGCCCCCTCACATCTCTCCCTAACCCCTTCACATCACTCCCAGCCCCCTCACACCTCTCCCAGCCCCCCTCACATCTCTCCCAGCCCCCCTCACATCTCACATCTCTCCCAGCCCCCCTCACACATTTCTCCCAACCCCCTCACATCACTCCCAGCCCCCTCACATCACTCCCAGCCCCCCTCACATCACACATCTCTTCCAGCCCCCCTCACATCTCACATATCTCCCAGCCCCCCTCACACATCTCTACCAGCACCCTCACATCTCTCCCTAACCCCCTCATATCTCTCCCTAACCCCCTCACACATCTCTCCCAGCCCCCTCACATCTCTCCCTAACCCCCTCACATCTCTCCCTAACCCCCTCATACATCTCTCCCTAACCCCCTCACATCTCTCCCTAACCCCCTCACATCTCTCCCTAACCCCCTCACATCTCTCCCAGCCCCCCTCATATATATCTCCCAGCCCACTCACATCTCTCCCTAACCCCCTCACATCTCTCCCAGCCCCCTCACATATATCTCCCAGCCCACTCACATCTCTCCCAGCCCCCCTCACATATATCTCCCAGCCCACTCACATCTCTCCCAGCCCCCTCACATATATCTCCCAGCCCCCTCACATCTCTCCCATCCACCTCACATCTCTCCCAGCCCCCTCACATCTCTCCCAGCCCCCCTCACATCTCTCCCAGCCCGCTCACATCTCTCCCAGTCCTCCCATCCATGCCTACCTTGTCTTGTAGTAGAATCTCTTGAGTCAGAGCAGGCGCAGCACGGGGAGAGGAGCGCTCTATAGTAGCAGCAGACAGGAAGTTCCGGGTCAGGCTGCTAGATGGCGCACCTCCCCTGCAGTCCTGCTTTCATACCAGGCTTTCAGCCTGGTGCCGCATACCATCTCCCCCTGCTGCCTGTTAGCAAACATTAGAAATCCCCCCCTCCTCCCTCCCTCCCCCCCATGGAGTCCCAGCCGCCCTGTTCACCACAGTTTCCCTGCCAATTCGCCACAAGTGGCGAATGGCGACAGGGTTGCCCACCCTGGCTATACACCAATAGGGACCACATACTGTAGTATCTACACACACTTTTAGTTATGCTACAATCTCTCACATTTCCACACCTTCCACACCATTTATATTACTCCCACTCCACACACCTTTTGTAAAGCACTGTATACACTGTGACCTCTCCATTCATTTATATTCACACAGATACACACACACACTCTTACATCACTAACTTTCAGGAACCATTTAACACCTCTAGCCATAAATCACATCCACACACGGGGGAGGGACAAGCACAGATAACATTCCAAGAGACACTGTTTTTAAGTATACCCTTTGCTTGCTTCATTCATTGTAACATCGCCGGAAGAAGAGATCAGTGTATCTCAAAAGCTCGCACAAAAAAAGCATTTCGTTAGCCACAGAAGGGTATCATCTATTTATTTTACACACACACACGCACACACACATTCCTAACACGGATATTACATCAATCATATTTAGTGTAGATATCTCTAGCCATACCATCTGGCAAACTGTAGGTAGCCTTACTTAATTGCATTGATTTTTGCATACCCTATCCTGGGGTGCATTGCATTTATTGTACAGGATATAGGCCATTGAGTCCTTCATTTATATTGGGGGGTTTTTTGGCACCTTTATACTGGTGTTATTTTGCCAGCACAGCTACCTGGCAGTACATTACACGCTGAGTGTAAGACTCTACACTGCAGGGGTTCGCAAACTGGGGGGCGCGCCCTCCTTGGGGGGCGCGGCAGTTATAGAGGTCCCGCGCTCTCCCCCCAGGCATTTAAATGAAATGCCGGGGGACCACGTGAGGCCTCAATAACACACTTACTTTCCCTTCCAGTGACGCATCGTCATGGTAACCCAGCGTCAATTGCCGCCGCGGGGTCACGTGATGCCATGTTACCATGTCTTCATTATACAGTAGGGATCCTTGATAGGACCCAGTCCGGTACTTAGCGTCCTTTAGGTTTTAAAATTCAGTATATTCTTATATGTTTGTTTCTCTTTAGATTAACATGAGATCATTAAACATTATATTATTATTTATATTAGTAGAAGTGGAGTGCTCATATTAGGGATTCTTTTCTCTGTTGTAAATATTCATAGTGCACATTCCCTAGAGCAGCGGTGCGCAAAGTGCTGGGCGCACCCCCTGGATTTTTTTTGGGGGGGGGCACGTCACAAGTCCGTCTCCATGGCAACGGGGGTCACATGATGTCACGTGACCACGCAGTGTCATTTGACGTTACCAAACCAGGTAAGTGGGGCAAGAGAGCAAGTGGGAGCAGGCAGGAGGGCGCAACTCCAAAAGTTTACGCTCCCCTGCCCTAGAGCACCCCTCTAGAATGTTATTACATATTATAATATACTAGCTGAGCAGAGGCCTCCCTTTGTTACAAACAGCGAAGAAGATAAGCCCATTATAAAGTGCCTGAGACACAGCAAGTATTATGGTCCAAAGCGCTTAGATAAAATATTTCCAGATAAAAGATGGTTGCTAGGAGGACTGAAAAAATGAGTTTGTATTGTTCAGGAGTGGAAGCAGCTGGTTTAATGAGTTATTGATTTATGCAATCAGACAGTGGCATTCTCATCTTCGGGCGTGCATTTCAGCAGAAGGAGGACATTTTGAACACACACTTTGACCCAGATTCACAAAGGGTGATAAACTTTAGCACACCTTAACTCCCATTCAAATGAAAGGGCGTTAGCACCCTTTGTGGATCTGGGCCTTTGAACCACACTTTCAGATTAGATTACAGCAGTTTAACACATTTACAAGCTACAAAGAAAAAAAATCCTATTTAATGAACATGTAACAACCAAAGTGTAGCTGAGAAAATGTGTGTAGCGCTATTCAAGGAATAAGTGATAAAATTACACTTATTCAGTGATAATAGAGGGCTGCCAACTAAAACTAACCACTCTAAGTTAGTAAAAAAAGACCTAAACCAGAAAAATAGTGGCGCTCTTGCACATGAATAATATATAAACAAATGAATACTATACAGTTATACCCCGCATTAACGTACGCAATGGGACCGGAGCATGTATGTAAAGCGAAAATGTACTTAAAGTGAAGCACTACCTTTTTCCCACTTATCGATGCATGTACTGTACTGCAATCGTCATATTCGTGCATAACTGATGTAAAAAACACATTTGTAACAGGCTCTATACAGTAGTTTCCCTGCTTGTGCACAGCTTCGGTACAGGTAGGGAGCTGGTATTGCTGTTCAGGACGTGCTGACAGGCGCATGCGTTAGATGCCTTTGCCTATTGGGCGAGTATGTCCTTACTCGTGAGTGTACTTAAAGTGAGTGTCCTTAAACCGTGGTATGCCTGTAATTAGTGATAATAATACAGAGAAATACAACTGTGAAGTGGTAGATAAGGTAGAATATGTTGTCTGCGCCCGCCTCCAGAGAGGGGATGGTTGTCTAACCGACAGCACGTGTGAATGAAAGAACACAGCAACATAGTGTAATACAGTTAAATAACCCTAAACAATAGGGGTAAATGATCAACAAGAGTGTTAGAGCAATTGGTTAAAAATGACAAAAATGTACAGTATTACACAAAAATAAAAAAATTAAAACAGGAACTGCCACAGCTTTTGCGTCAGGCTCCTTGTTGCAGGGTACATGCAACTACACACGTGGGTTTCTTGACAAGGCTTATTTATTTAGCCTTGCAAAATATATAGCACACAAAACAAAAATAGCTTTTTATCAGCAACAAAAGGAAAATGGCTTTTCTTCAGCAGACAGACAAAAACAGTTTCTCTTTAGCAGACAGTGTATATGGCAGTTGCACTTTCCCATGCAGGGGACAGACAGTTCACAATTCATCTACTTTTCTAATCAGACCTTGTATCAGGAAACTCTTAAGCAATCTCTTTAGCAGCTTACTCCTCGCTCCTCAACCGACAGCCTCCATGTGTTTACAGCCTGGGTTTTAACAAACCTTGATTAGGCAGCTGGGATCCAACTAATTGTCCTGAGGTTCCCAGATGAAATTAACCTAGTCAGTGCTGCACTGCAGACTAGACATAGGTTTTCCAGGCATATAACTGGTGGTTTTTGTTTACCCTGTCACATTCCTCCCCTGTTAGTGTGTGGCTGGGGCTACGCACGGCTGAAGCCCGACCATCCACCCCTTCTCTAGAAAAGAAGTCAGCATTTGCGTTCTCTTTTCCTGGCCTATGCTGAATCTCAAATGAGAAGGGTTGGAGGGCCATATACCACCTAGTCAATCTAACATTGGAATCCTTCATGCTATTTAACCACTTTAGTGGAGCATGATCCGTTAACAAAGTAAAATGGACTCCTGCCAGGTAATGCCTCAAAGCCTCGATTGCCCATTTTACTGCGAGGCACTCTTTCTCAATCACTGAGTAGTTTTTTTCCCTTGGGAACAATTTCCTACTCAGGAAAAGGATAGGATGTTCAACTCCCTCAAACTGTTGTGACAACACTGCCCCTAGCCCTATCTCTGATGCATCTGTTTGCACTATAAAAGGTTGTTGAAGTCTGGGCTTCTAATGATAGGACCCTCTGATAGACACTTTTTTATGTCCTCAAAGGCTCTCTGACAATCCCTTGACCACACCACTTGTGTAGGGGCACACTTTTTTGTGAGGTCTGTTAAAGGGGCTGCCACTTCCGAATAGTTGGGGATGAACCGTCGGTAGTACCCTGCTAAACCCAGCAGAGAGTGTACCTGAGTTTTTGTTTGGGGGGTCGGAACTTCTTTCAGGGCAGCTACCTTGTCGGCTAGTGGCCTTACTTTTCCACCTCCCACTGCATACCCTAAGTATTTGGTTTCCGCTTTACCCAAGGCACATTTCTTAGGGTTGGCTGTGAGCCCTGCCTCTCTTAGAGATTTGAGGACCGCTTTCAGCCTATTTAGATGGGCCCGCCAGTGTTTACTATAAATGACAATGTCATCTAGGTAGGCTGCGGCATAAGTCCTATGGGACCTCAGTACCTTATCCATGAGTCTCTGAAATGTGGCTGGGGCTCCATGCAGTCCAAATGGCATTGTCACAAACTGATATAAACCCATGGGAGTGGCAAAGGCTGTTTTGCATTTGGACTTTTCCTCTAAGGGTATTTGCCAGTATCCTTTTGTCAAGTCCAACGTGGATATATATTCCGCGTTACCAAGGACGTCAATTAATTCGTCCACCCTTGGCATCGGATATGCGTCAAACTTGGATACCGCATTGACCATTCGGAGGTCCACACAAAATCTTACCTTCCCATCGGGTTTAGGGACCATAATTAGTGGACTACACCACTCACTGCATGATTCCTCAATCATTCCTAAGTGTAACATTTCTTGTACCTCCTTCTCTACCAGAGCCCTACGACTTTCAGGAAACCTATAAGGACGGGAACGTACTTTTACCCCAGGTGTTGTCTCGATTTCATGGGAAATTAAGTTAGTTTGTCCTGGTAAGTCAGAAAAAATATCCTGGAATTGAGTAATTATTGCTAACAAGTCCCCTTTTTGTTCAGAGGACAACTGTTTAACCATTGGAATTTTATCGTCACTCACGATGTTCTCCCGTGGAGGCTGAGGACCCAAGTCCGTTTCCTCCTCCACCGGGTGGATGAATAGAGACCGCTGCAGCAGGGTTTCAGCAAGTTCACATGGTAAATTTGTTTACCCTTCCTGGACCCTGGTTGAGCGATCTCGTAATCCACATTGCCCGTACGGCGGAGTACTTCGAATGGGCCCTGCCATTTGGCCAGGAGTTTACTCTCGCAACTGGGTAACAATAACATCACCTGGTCTTCTGGGTGAAAGACTCTCATGCGAGCATTCTGATTGTAATGTCTCTCCTGACTGTCCTGGGCTGATCTAAGATTCTCCCTGGCAAAATGGCCGACCACATCTAGGCGCTTCCTAAGGTCTAGTACATATTGCAGGGTATTCTTAGAAGGGGACTGCTGTTCCTCCCAGGACTCCTTTAGGAGGTCTAGGATACCCGGGGGTTGGCGGCCATAGAGCAATTCAAATGGAGAGAATCCCGTGGAGGCCTGGGAGACTTCCCGCACTGCAAACAGCAGAAAAGGGAGAAGTTCATCCCAGGCTCTCTTCTCTAAATCTACAAATTTCCTCAGCATCCCTTTTAGAGTTCGGTTAAATCTTTCCACCAATCCGTCAGTCTGTGGATGGTAGACCGATGTCCGAACAGACTTGACCTCTAGTAACTTTAAGACATCCTGCATAAGTTTAGCCATGAAATTTGTACCTTGGTCTGTCAACATAACCTGGGGAAGTCCAACCCATGAGAACAGTTCCAACAACTTGTTGGCTACTTGCTTCGCCGTTGCTGTTCTCAGGGGGAACGCCTCAGGATATCTTGTCGCATAATCAACTATGACAAGGATAAACCTGTGTCCTTTCACAGAAGGTTCTAGAGGTCCTACCAAGTCTACCCCAATCCTCTCAAAGGGAGCTGACACCAAGGGTAGAGGAACCAAAGGGGCTTGTTTTTGTCCTTTTGGACTAGTTAACTGGCACTCCGGACATGCTGCACATAGCTTAGCAATATCACTATGCATACCTGGCCAATAGAATCGGGATGCAATACGGTCCAATGTTTTATCCCTGCCCAGGTGACCACCCCAAGGGACAGTATGGGCTAGAGTGAACACAGATTTAACAAACGCCTTGGGAACCAATATCTGTCTGGTGACCTCCCCTGTTTGTGTCTGCCTATTCACCCTATATAGGATATCCTTTGATAGCTCAAAATGGGGGAATACTATCACCCCTTGTGCATCTAAAATCTGTTCATCAATTTTCACCACCTTGTCATACTGTCTAGCAAGGACTGGGTCTTCCCTTTGTTTCTGGCGAAAGTCAGGGAGGTACAGGTCTGGTAAATCTCCAGGGCCCATATCCCCCTCCCTTTGGCCATCCCCAGCCATCACTTGTGACCTCTGACTACTAGAACGGTCACCTTGAGACCCAGATTTCTGCAACCAGTCCTGTTTGTCCAAGCGTCTTTGCTTCCGAGTCTTTTGAACCCGGTGTCTACTGGGAAAAAGGTCTGCCGAGAAGGGGAACAGTTTGCCAGGGTTCTCCTGAGCCCTAGAAGGAGGCTCCTCGTGAAAGACTGGGGCCATTAGGTCCGAAAAGAAAGGCCAGTCCCGACCGAGCACAACGGGGGTAGGGAGCAAAGGAGCGACTCCTACTTCGAGGTAAGCCTCCTGACCTTTTACCTGTAGCCGGATTTTGGCCGTCGGATAGCGTTTTACATCGCCGTGTATACATTCTGTGCTCCATGGGGAGTCAAAAGAACACACGTTGGGCGGTAACAGTTCCTGGAGAACCAGAGTTTTCCCAGAGCCCGAATCTACAAGGGCCTGGACGGTTTTTCCCCCAATCAGGGCTGGAAGTAGCCAGGGCTTGTAATTTTCACCAGTAAAAGCCGAGGCGACGGTTCTGCTGAATGAACAATCCATCAGTGGACAGTCCACATACCGGTGGCCTTGTTCTCCGCAGGCAGAACATGGAGAGGGTTCCCTCGCAGGAGGGGGCTGTGGATAGCGCTCCACTGGACCGGTTTCTGGAGACCAGGCATCTGGTGGGTCCTGTGGGCGACGTCCTCGGAAGTTCCTCTCATTTTGCGACGAGCCGACATCCGGAAGGAGATGAGGGTCTCTGCGGGGACCAGCATATGGACTCCGTCCTTGCTGGAACGACTGCTCCTTCCGTTGGACTTGGCGGTTCCGTGACGGGCCGTAGGTTCCCCATTGATCCGACCTCCCTCTTTGGGCATCCACAAGTGCCAGTGGAGTCGGGTCCAGGACACTCGCCTGCTGCTCAGCCCCAAGGAAGTTCTCCACGAGTCGGACCGCCAAAGGTAGGGTTTCAGCAGCGTGGCGTTTTACCCATGAGCGTGCTGAAGGGGGTATTATTTGTAGAAATTGTTCCAAAACCACCTGCTCAAGAATTCCTCCTTAGTGCACTACTCGGGTTGTATCCAGCGTGTACACAAGTCCAATAATCGCTGAGCGAGGACCCGGGGTCTCATCTTAGCAGTGTACTTCATGTTCCAGAACTGCTGCTGGTAGGTCTCTGGGGTCAGACCTAAGCGATCCAGTATGGCGGCTTTTACTTGGCGGTAGTCCATTGCCTGGTCTGTAGGGAGGCCCTGATATGAGGCCTGGGCTTCTCCTATGAGGAGCGGGGCCAAAGCAGTTGCCCAGCGATCTGCAGCCCAGCCCTGAGCTTCGGCGACTCTTTCAAATGTCAGTAAAAAAGCCTCCGGATCCTCGTTCGGAGCCATTTTCCTCAGGAGTATCGGGGGTCTGCTGGCCAGTTCTGCACCGGCAGACCCTTGGAATTGGGTCAGCAGCTTGGCAATCCGTTTATCCTGTGCTGCTTGTAGTCTTTCATCTCTCTCCGCTTGCAGCCGGGCCTGCTCCTGCATTAACAGTCCCTGCTGTTTGGTCTGCTCCTGTATTAACTGTCCCTGCTGTCTGGTCTGTTCGCACAGAAAGTCTTTCAAAAGTTCTTCCATTCTTGTGTGTGTGTGTGTGGCCCTTTAACTGCAGGAGCCTTTTGAAAAAAACCTTCCCAATTCTTGACACCATATGTTGCAGGGTACATGCAACTACACACGTGGGTTTCTTGACAAGGCTTATTTATTTAGCCTTGCAAAATATACAGCACACAAAACAAAAATAGCTTTTTATCAGCAACAAAAGGAAAATGGCTTTTCTTCAGCAGACAGACAAAAACAGTTTCTCTTTAGCAGACAGTGTATATGGCAGTTGCCCTTTCCCATGCAGGGGACAGACAGTTCACAATTCATCTACTTTTCTAATCAGACCTTGTATCAGGAAACTCTTTAGCAATCTCTTTAGCAGCTTACTCCTCACTCCTCAACCGACAACCTCCATGTGTTTACAGCCTGGGTTTTAACACATCTTGATTAGGCAGCCGGGATCCAACTAATTGTCCTGAGGTTCCCAGCTGAAGTTAACCTAGTCAGTGCTGCACTGCAGACTAGACATAGGTTTTCCAGGCATATAACTGGTGGCTTTTGTTTACCCTGTCACACTCCTATAGAATCCTATTTACAAAACGTAGGTAGGCCATGCGCATGTAATAGTCAGTGTCCACGGTGATATAGCAGTCTCTCCACTGGTAGCGTTTTGTAGAGGCGATACTCCGTCTCCTCTCAGACTAGCTGGGGGGTTCCGAAGTTACTCCGTCTAGTGTGGATCCGTTTGTGCTGCCGTCAGACCGCTCGTGCTCGTGGCCTCGGTGCCTCTCTTAGGTCTGCCCAGACCTTCTCGCTCTCACGAGACAACGTCTGCTGCGAAGGCAGACATGCTTGATGGCGCCTTAGTTTCACGATGCCAGTAGAATAAAGGGACGAGCGCTTAGGTCCCTAGACGCGGGGGCTGTGACGTCACCCTACGCGTTTCGCGGACGAATCCGCTTCCTCGGGGGTATAATGAAATGTACTATTACATGTGCATGGCCTACCTACGTTTTGTAAGTAGGATTCTATAGGAGCCTGACGCGGAAGCTGTGGCAGTTCCTGTTTTAACTTTTTTGTTTATGTGTATTAAATTGTTGTCATTTTTAACCAATTGCTCTAACACTCTTGTTGAACATTTACCCCTATTGTTTAGGGTTATTTAACTGTATTACACTATGTTGAGGTGTTCTTTCATTCACATGTGCTGATTGTCGGTTGGACAACCATCCCCTCTCTGGAGGCAGGCGCAGTCAACATATTCTACCTTATCTACCACTTCACGTTGTATTTCTCTGTATTATTATCACTAATTATAGTATTCATTTGTTTATATATTATTCATGTGCAAGGGCGCCACTATTTTTTTGGTTTAAACCAAAGTGTAGCTGGTACTTGACATAATACAGTGACATAAAATTTAGTTAACATCAGTTGATTGTCTACATTGTGTTTCTTATATAGTGTTAATCTACATACAGTAACCAAGCTAGAATTGTGCAAACTGTCATGTGGATTGAGCAAGAAATATACAGTATAAAATAGGATGAAAAATGAAAGGTGTCCCTTTTTTCCTGAATACGGGGTACAGTATATACTGTAATATATATATATATATATATATATATATATATATATATATATATATATATATATATATGTAGAGGTATCAGTACCGTGTTAGCCGAGCTTCAATAATCAAAAAATAAATAGATGATACCGTTCTGTGGCTAACATAAAAGCATTTCGTTAGCCACAGAACGGTATCATCTATTTATTTTTTGATTTTATATATATATATATATATATATATATATATATATATATATATATATATAAAGCAACTGTAAATATTACTGTATGCTCATTTGCATGTCTTGGACAGGTCTGCAACCCTGTCTTTCCCCATTGTCACCCAGCATACAGCACTTCCACTGCAGCAAGGGATTCTGGGAAATGACATGCAAATGAGCACTCAGTGCCACCTTTTGTCTCAAGCTCGTATTACACAAGCCAATCCTCAAGCCAATGCATGCTGTTTTAAACACAGCTTTTAAACAGAGGCTGGGATGAGATGAGATGAGATGAGATGAGATGCAAAGCCATTAGACCTACTCACATACATGTTTCAACCTTGATGGGTATCATCAGTGTGAGGCTGGTCTTAATAGCAAAGCAGGTTTGAGACTAGACTAGGTAATCACCACTGTCATTAAGGTTATGGTGGGTAAAAAAAAGTGACAAAAACCCTCCACAGTAAAGCATAAAGCAACTGTAAATATTACTGTATGCTCATTTGCATGTCTTAGACAGGTCTGCAACCCTGTCTTTCCCCATTGTCACCCAGCATACAGCACTTCCACTGCAGCAAGGGATTCTGGGAAATGACATGCAAATGAGCACTCAGTGCCACCTTTTGTCTCAAGCTCGTATTACACAAGCCAATCCTCAAGCCAATGCATGCTGTTTTAAACACAGCTTTTAAACAGAGGCTGGGATGAGATGAGATGAGATGAGATGAGATGAGATGAGATGAGATGAGATGCAAAGCCATTAGACCTACTCACATACATGTTTCAACCTTGATGGGTATCATCAGTGTGAGGCTGGTCTTAATAGCAAAGCAGGTTTGAGACTAGACTAGGTAATCACCACTGTCATTAAGGTTATGGTGGGTAAAAAAAAAGTGACAAAAACCCTCCACAGTAAAGCATAAAGCAACTGTAAATATTACTGTATGCTCATTTGCATGTCTTAGACAGGTCTGCAACCCTGTCTTTCCCCATTGTCACCCAGCATACAGCGCTTCCACTGCAGCAAGGGATTCTGGGAAATGACATGCAAATGAGCACTCAGTGCCACCTTTTGTCTCAAGCTCGTATTACACAAGCCAATCCTCAAGCCAATGCATGCTGTTTTAAACACAGCTTTTAAACAGAGGCTGGGATGAGATGCAAAGCCATTAGACCTACTTTTATATATATATATATATATATATATATATATATATATATATATATATATATATATATATATATATATATATATATATATATATATATAAACTAACTCAGAAAGAAAGAATCCCCTAAATAGCACTCTAACATACATGAATTGTATCAAAAAAGTTTATTGATCACATACACATAAATGGTTAAAATAAGAAGCGAGCAGTGCCTGAGACTCACTCTCTCTGAACCTGAGACCCAACTGCTCTCTGAACCTACGAGCAGTTAAGCTGTGGATATCTGCTATCACTCTGCTACTACTCTGCTGGACATTTTGCTGTAAACTCTGGACTGGTCTAAGTACTTTTGCCACCCATTTTGGCTTGTTATTGTTATCTGCCAATTCATTGCTCATCTGTGTGTGTCATATCTATAGGCTTGGAAGGAGTGGCTCAGTGAGTAAAGACACTGATTGACACTGAGATTGTTGCAGGGGAGCCTGGTTCAATTCCTGTGTCGGCTCTTTGTGACCTTGGACAAGTCACTTTATCTCCCTGTGCCTCAGGAATAGAAAAGAAACATAGATTGTAAGCTCCACAGGGCAGGGACCTCTGCCTGCAAAATGTCTCTGTAAAGCACTGCGTATAACTAGCAGCGCTGTACAAGAAGATGCTATTATTATACAACCTTGCTTGTTAGTTTCACACCAATACTTTGCACAGGGGGCTTCTATTTAGGTAGTTTCTGACCGGCCGGTCTGTGTGTTCTGATGCAAGAATTTCTTGCCTCTACACTTTATTTACATATTTTGTCTTTGTTACTGCAGTGTAGCATTGTTCCCCACACCTTAAGGTTCAGTTCATTACAGCTTTGTAGGTCACCACTGCTTCTTATTTTAACCATTTATGTTTATGTGATCAATAAACTTTTTTGATACAATTCGTGTATGTTAGAGTGCTATTTAGGGGATTCTTTCTTTCTGTGTTAGTTTTCATATATTTCCCATCCCTAGTAGTGTTTATTATTCACACTTCACCCAACTGGTTTTAGTACACTTTATTTTAGGTATGTGCCGGTTATTTTTGCGTATATATATATATATAATGTATGAAAACAGTTGCAAAGCAAAAATATTGGAAATGTTATAATTTGATGTATGCTGAACTCCTGACACATTGTCTTCTGATTGCCTGTGTCTACGTGGGAGTAATTAAACCATTATTGGTAATATTCTCGTTATAGTATTACTATGCATATATGCATAAATTTTAATTGTATATGGTTTGGAAGGTTGTTAAGAAATAATTTAAAAGAATAAGGCCCCTAAAGGTATTAAATGGATTTAAGATTGTGTAGGCGGATTCTATATATATTTTTTTTTCTTTCTTATTGCAGTATTGTGTTCACAGTTGGCTTTAATACTTTAAATATGAATATTTAAATATGTTACTTACCATAAACATTTATATTTAATATTCCATACATTTTTAATACAATGCAGCGTATGCTAAGTTATGCAATTTCATTTTATTATACCCAAGACAGGCTACCCTCAGAATTGCCTTTACAACTATGCTTTATTGTAATACTTATCTCGCTTAATTCTCTCTAGAATTGTATTTTGAATAGGCAAAATTAGCACAGCAGATTCTACCACATTTATATACTGTAGCTTTAGGTATTTTGCAATCCACTCAAAAATAAAGATTACAATTTCAGGTTAGATGGAATGTTTTGCATGCTGAAGAGACAGATTAATTCCTACTGAAAGGGGGAAAAGCAAGATTCCCTCCCTCACCCTACAGTGAATTAAAACTGGTTGCCCTTGTGCAATCTCCTTAAATTTGATGTATCAGGAAAATCTGTCTGCACATCAAGCATTGAGTGCATTCTTACCCTTCAGTGGTGGCTCAATTTGGTTTGTAGATTTTGATACAGGTAGGGTGACCAAAAAGTAAAATCCGGGACACATTAAAAAAAAATATTTATAAAACAAATGACATCACCAACTGCGCTTTATGTCTCCTTTATGTCTCTCTGCCGCTCTCTGTCCCCCCTTCTTAGGCTGAGTCCCCGCTGACGGCGCTCATGCTTGGAGAGCGCTCCAAGCATGAGCGCTGGGTGTCCTGCATTTACGCGTGCGTGGGGGGGGGGGGGGGGAAGGCATTGTAGGTAGTTGAGCGTGCGGGTAAGTATAGTTTTTTTGTTTACTTAAGGGCTGAGCGCGGGTGAGCGGGTGTGCCCGTGCACGAGCAGCGCACGCACTGCGTTAGCGGGGACTTACATATAGCTATATATGTAAGTAACAGTCGCCCGCTCAGCGCTAGCGGGGACGCAGCCTTACACACACCCATTCTCTCTCCCTCCCATCCCTCCATTGTCATTCCCCCATCACTCCATTCTCGTTCCACCTTTTCCATTCTGTCTCTCTCCCCACTCTCTCTCCCATTCTTTGTGTGACTCTCTCCCCATTATCTGTCTCTCTCTCCCCATTATCTGTCTCTCTCTCTCCCCCCATTCTCTGTGTGTCTCGCTCTTCCCCATTCTCTGTGTGTGTGTCTCTCATTCCCCCATTCTGTCTCTCCCACCATCTGTGTGTGCATATCTCTCTCTCCCATTCTCTGTGTGTGCGTCTCTCTCTCCCCTTCTCTGTGTGTGCGTCTCTCTCTCCCATTCTCTGTGTGTGCGTCTCTCTCTCCCATTCTCTGTGTGTGCGTCTCTCTCCCATTCTCTGTGTGCATCTCCCCCCCATTCTCTGTGTGTGTCTCTCTCTCCCCATTCTCTGTGTGTGTCTCTCTCTCCCCATTCTCTGTGTGTGTGTCTCTCCCACATTCTCTGTGTGTGTGCCTCTCTCTCCCCCATTCTCTGTGTGTGCGTCTCTCTCCCCCACTCTCTGTGTGTCTCGCTCTTCCCCATTCTCTGTGTGTGCATCCCTCTCCCCCATTCTGTGTGTGTGTCTCTCTCTCCCCCATTCTCTGTCTCTCTCTCTCCCCCCATTCTCTGTGTCTCTCTCTCTCCCCCATTCTCTGTGTGTCTCTCTGCCCCACATTCTCTGTGTGTGTTTGTCTCTCCCCCCTTCTCTGTGTGTGTCTCTCACTCCCCAATTCTATGTGTGTGTGTCTCTCTCTCCCCCATTCGGTGTGTGTGTCTCTCTCTCCCCCATTCTCTGTGTGTCTCTCCCCCATTCTCTTTGTGTCTCTCCCCCATTCTCTGTGTGTGTCTCTCTCCCCCCATTCTCTGTGTGTCTCTCTCCCCCCATTCTCTGTTTGTCTCTCTCTCCCACATATTCTGTGTGTCTCTCTCTCCCCCATTCTCTGTGTCTCGCTCTTCCCCATTCTCTATGTGTGTGTCTCTCCCACCATCTGTGTGTGCATCTCTCTCCCCCATTATCTATGTGTGTGTCTCTCACTCTCTCCCCCATTCTCTGTGTGTGCGTCTCTCTCCTCCATTCTGTGTGTCTCTCCCCCCCTTCACTGTGTGTGTCTCTCCCCCATTCTGTGTGTGTCTCTCTCTCCCCCATTCTCTGTGTGTCTCTCCCCATTATCTGTCTCTCTCTCCCCCCATTCTCTTTGTGTCTCTCTCTCCCCCCATTCTCTGTGTGTCTCTCTCTCCCCCATTCTCTGTGTGTCTCTCTCTCTCCCCCATTCGCTGTGTGTCTCGCTCTTCCACATTCTCTGTGTGTGTCTCTCCCACCATCTGTGTGTGCATCTCTCTCCCCCATTCTCTGTGTGCTGCCTCTCTCTCCCCCAATGCTGCCTCTCTTCTCCCCCCATGCTGCCTCTCTTCTCCCCCCATGCTGCCTCTGTTCTCCCCCCTATGCTGCTTTTCTTCTCCCCCCCCATGCTGCCTCTCTCCTCCCCCCATGCTACCTTTCTCCTCCCCCCATGCTGTCTCTCTCCTCCCCTCCATCCTGCTTCTATCCTCCCCCATGCTGCCTCTCTTCTCACCCCATGCTGCCTCTCTTCTCCCCCCATGCTGCCTCTCTTCTCCCCACCATGCTGCCTCTCTTCTCCACCCCATGCTGCCTCTCTTCTCCCCCCCATGCTGCCTCTCTTCTCCCCCCCCTATGCTGCCTCTCTTCTCCCCCCCCTCTACAGCTCCTCTGCCGCTAACCCCGCCCCAACCCTCTGCAGCTACAGTCAGACCGGCATCTGCTCTGTTCCTGCATTCTCTGGTCTCTGCTGCCCCCCCTGCTCTGATGGCCAAAACTGGAACAGTCACAAAAAAACGGGACATTTTAAAGAATGCGGGACAGCCGGGACAGGCATTAAAAACCAGGACAACTGGTCACCCTAGATACAGGAGACTTTAAATGATGGTTACTTTTCTATATGTGTTGTAATTTAAAGGATATGTGAATCATTTGAATATAATGTCATGTCCCCTTTTCGTTAGCTTGGAACACATATAGAAAAAACACTCCCAATGCCAATATGAGGACAAGGAAAAAGGAGAAAATCCTTGGTGCAAGCTAACCCATCAGTGCCTCTATGTTTCAAATAGAGGCCTATATTAAAATAATATAGTGAAAAGATGGAGGCACACAAGTAGTTATGCAAAAATGCTGTGGTTTACTGCATAGTAGTAGGCAGAACTAAAGCAATGTTTCGGGGACACAGCCCCTTCTGCAGACAAAAAGCCACTGTGTACTGTAAAGACACCAAGCAGTCTTTTAAATATCAGCCAAAGTGCCCTTCACCTACATCCCACCCCCAAAATCAAAGCACAGACGCTCAGCTGCTCACACGAGGACTCCGATGCGTCCAACATTGTTGTGATGTCAGTGCACATGCGGTGCGATTAAGGTCGTGATTATACCTAAAATTGCCCAGCAGCATCGTGTTGCGCAACCAGTGTTGCTGATAAACAAAGAACATAAAAACCAATGTAATCAAACACACCTACAGTATCGCGAATGCCGCACAGCGTCGAAATGCAGGAAGCAGACAGGAAATGAGCCAGAGGAATTTGTTCTTTGCAGGCGACATGTCACATAATCTTACAGGTATGTAGTCCACAGAGGCAACAATCTACCACAAAATAAAGTTTTTGTAGACCAAGTTTTGTCCATAATTCAAAGCTGGTTTGCATGTAAAAAAAAGCTATCTATGAATCCATGTGTTTTTATACTGTATACTTGATATAATCTTAATACCAGACCTAGGGGAGGTCCCTTGGATTTGAACAATTACTTTTAAGTCAGATGGGTCTCCGGTTTCCAACATACTTACTGGGGAAGTTGCTGGGTTTAAATCTCTCTCCAGGGGAAACACAGTGGTTACCATGTCTACAGGAAGCCGCAACATCATCATCATAGGAATTTAGACCAGGGTAATGCAGTTGATGTGGTCAACTTAGATTTTGCTAAGGCTTTTGATACGGTTTCACACAAGAGGTTGGTGTATAAAGAAAATTGGACTCAGTAATAATATATGCACCTGGATTGAAAACTGGTTAAAGGACAGACAACAGAGGGTTGTCATAAATGGAACTTTTTCAGGTTGGGCTAAAGTCGTGAGTGGAGTGCCTCAGGGATCAGTACTGGAACCCCTGCTTTTAAACTTGTTTATTAATGACCTTGAGGTTGGGATCGAGAGCAAAGTCTCCATCTATGCTGATGATACTAAATTGTGTAAGGTACTAGAATCAGCGCAGGATGTAATTTCTCTTCAGAAGGACTTGGAGAGACTGGAAATGTGGGCAGGTAAATGGCAAATGAGGTTTAATACAGATAAATGTAAGGTTATGCATTTGGGATGCAAAAATAAAAAGGCGACTTACAAATTAAATGGAGATATATTGGGGGAATCCTTGATGGAGAAGGATTTAGGAGTGCTTGTAGACAGCAGGCTTAGCAATAGTGCCCAATGTCATGCAGTAGCTGCAAAGGCAAACAAGATCTTATCTTGCATCAAACGGGCAATGGATGGAAGGGAAGTAAACATAATTATGCCCCTTTACAAAGCATTAGTAAGACCACACCTTGAATATGGAGTACAATTTAGGGCATCAATCCTAAGAAAAGACATTATGGAACTAGAGAGAGTGCAGAGAAGAGCCACCAAATTAATAAAGGGGATGGACAATCTAATTTATGAGGAGAGGCTAGCTAAATTAGATTTATTTACATTAGAAAAGAGGCGTCTAAGAGGGGATATGATAACTATATACAAATATATTCGGGGACAATACAAGGAGCTTTTAAAAGAACTATTCATCCCACGGGCAGTACTAAGGACTCGGGGCCATCCCTTAAGGTTGGAGGAATGGAAATTTCACCAGCAACAAAGGAAATGGTTCTTTACAGTAAACATGTGGAAACAAAAAAATGAAAATCTGATAGTGCAGTAATGTTACATAAAAAACGTGGATTTCTTCTTAGGGTCTATAGAATGAATACTCACAAATGTGAGGATAGATAGATGTGTGTAATGGTATCTTTAAGTGATGACTCGCCGGCTGCGGTGGAAATATATGTCAGCCTCAGCGGGGATATGCACGTTGGTACCTTTAGTAATTAAGCAGAGAACCAAACATGCAAAAAAGGGGGGAAGGGGAACACAAAATGAATGAGTCCCCTAAAGAATTCACTAACTGCACTCCTACATGATATAAAATCTAACTTTTAATAAATTTACTTAAAACATATATTACCAAACGTAGTGTACTATGTATTTAAAAATGGATTAAATGGACAATAACGTACATCCCTGTCACTAAATGTATGATTATGCAAACCCAGATTCAATATTCCTTGGGTTTGAGAGGACAGTGGATGCTGTAAGTCAGGGTGTTAACCCCTTTGGAGTTAGTATGCAAACTGTAGGTAACCGTATCCTACTCAATGAGCCTTTAACTGGTCAAAAAATCCAGCAATCCTGCTCTGATATATATACCAGCAGGCACCTATAGTTGTATTAAATGCATATGCTTGAAAGGTGACGCTGACACAGGCTCAATCAATAGAGAATAACCCTCAGTATAGTTAAGCTAGGACTCGTAGTGCCATTGACATAGAGTTACCCAGCAGAGAGGCTCTAATTGTGCATATATCATATATTGTATGTAGCAGGAAGGCAGACTCACTGCCTGTTGTTATAATTATCCAGCTAATGCCGTCTGCATAAATAGAGCCAGGAGACTTAAGAACACTACATTAAAAACAGCTCCAAGTAGGAGACTGACACAACTGCGCGTCCAACGCGCGTTTCCCTCCAACAAAGGAGCTTCTTCAGGGACAAATTTGTATAATCATACATTTAGTGACAGGGATGTACGATATTGTCCATTTAATCCATTTTTAAAAACATAGTACACTACGTTTGGTAATATATGTTTTAAGTAAATTTATTAAAAGTTAGATTTTATATCATGTAGGAGTGCAGTTAGTGAATTCTTTAGGGGACTCATTCATTTTGTGTTCCCCTTCCCCCCTTTTTTGCCTGATTCACTTATCAGTTCACAGTTTGCACCCACATTTATAATTACAATTATTATATACTTTATCACTTCACTCAATTAGTGTGGCCCTGTGATCACTCCCTAATTCTCTCCTCTTTTTCTCTAAGAGAACCAAACATAGTGCAGAGTGTAGGAATTTATTTTAAAAGGTAAGTATATTACAATACACTCACATGGTATAAGATGGTTACACGCATTTAGATCACACAATCGATCTCGGCTGCAGTTGGAATAGACTTTCTGCTTCCCCTGGAGATGCCTCTCTGTTTGGCGTGCGTCTCACAGCTGCGTCTCAGCAATTCCGAATGTGACGTCAGTGGGATCCAGGGGTTCCGGTCGGCAGTGTGAATCGTCTGTCAGCGTCACTCTACGCGTTTCACCTTTCTTGGTTTCATCGGGAGTGTCGATGACATGGTAGTTAGGACTTTTAAACCCTAAACTGTCTACTGATAGGTTAAGAACTGAATGGTGCATCAGTCTTAAAGTGGTAACGTATAAGAGTGTGCTAAAAGTTGCCGATATTATGACATAATTTCTCCACATCAAACATATGTGGAGCTCAAATATACAAATGAACTATTTATTAAGAGTTAAAAATTAAAAATTAAAACATACTAAATAAAACATATTTAATTTAACAATATTAGTTGTAATAGAATATATTGATATACACATAATTATAGGCGATCTGGCATAAGAAACATATTATTAATATAACTAGTACATACAAATTTATTATGGATATTGAAAAATCTAAGAGAAGAATAGAGAACCAAATTTAGGTCACAAATTAAAGAAACGGTTAGATATCAAATTCTAAGTTCAAGCCTGAGGGGGATATAGTTTGGAGTTCGTATATCCAATACGATTCCCTCTTAATTAGGGCAAGGTTTCTGTTTCCCCCTATCCAGTGTGGCATTACTTGCTCTATAGCTTTAAATGTGAGACCCTAGGGGTTTGAATTGTGGATTAATAAAAAATGATTTGAAACACTATGTGTGGTTAGTTTCTTTTATATATTCCCAATGTGTTCTAATATATGAGTTCTAAGGGGACGTATAGTTTTACCTAAATATTGTAAACCACAGTTACATTCCAGAAGGTAAACTACGAAATTAAATCTACAGTTTAAATGTTGTTTGATTTGATACGATTTCTTGGTAGTATGGGAAGTGAAACTATCTCCTATATTGGAGCTATATTGACAGGCAGTACAAGTCTTACAGTTAAAAAAACCTTTAGGGAGATCTAACCAGGTAGAGTGAAGGGCTACTGGTTTCCTCCTAAGGACACTTGGAGCCAATTTATTTTTAATATTTGGTGCTTTTCTATATACCATTTGCACTCTATCTGGTAGATGTGATTCCAAAACTGGGTCATTTTTGAGTAAGGGCCAGTGTGTATTAAGGATTTTATTAATTTTATTAGCATCTTTATTGAATTGTGTAATGAAGGGCACCTTTAAAATAGAATTTTGAACCCTTTTTGTAACAGGGAGCAACATAGATTCTCTAGACTCTAGATTGATTTTGTCCAGTGCCTGTTTAACATTACTAGTATTATAGTTTCTTTCTGTTGATTTCCTAGTTAGGATAGTGGATTGCTCTTTAAATATATTATTGTCAGTACAGTTGCGTTTCAATCTGCGGTATTGGCCGTAGGGGATGTTTGCTATCCATTTGTTGAAATGGCAACTTGATTGCAATATGAAATTATTGGCGTCCACATCTTTAAAATAATTTTTAGTTTTAATATGATTATTCTCTATGTAGATGGTAAGATCTAAGAAATTAACAGTAGAACCACTGATAGTGGACATGAATGTTAAATTTAGATCATTCTTATCTAAATATAAAAGAAACAGATCTAGATCTTCTAATGTGCCCTTCCAGACAAAGATAATGTCATCTATAAATGTAAACCTTGCCCTAATTAAGAGGGAATCGTATTGGATATACGAACTCAAAACTATATCCCCCTCAGGCTTGAACTTAGAATTTGATATCAAACCATTTCTTTAATTAGTGACCTAAGTTTGGTTCTCTATTCTTCTCTTAGATTTTTCAATATCCACAATAAATTTGTATGTACTAGTTAACTTAATAATATGTTTCTTATGCCAGATCGCCTATAATTATGTGTATATAAATATACAGTATTCTATTACAACTAATATTGTTAGATTAAATATGTTTTATTTAGTATGTTTTAATTTTTAATTTTTAACTCTTAATAAATAGTTCATTTGTATATTTGAGCTCCACATATATTTGATGTGGAGAAATTATGTTATAATATCGGCAACTTTTAGCATACTCTTATACGTTACCACTTTAAGACTGATGCACCATTCAGTTCTTAACCTATCAGTAGACAGTTTAGGGTTTAAAAGTCCTAACTACCATGTCATCGACACTCCTGATGAAACCAAGAAAGGTGAAACGCGTAGAGTGACGCTGACAGACGATTCACACTGCCGACCGGAACCCCTGGATCCCGCTGACGCCTCATCCGGAATTGCTGAGACGCAGCCGTGAGACGCACGCCAAACAGAGAGGCAACTCCAGGGGAAGCAGAAAGTCTATTCCAACTGCAGCCGAGATCGATTGTGTGATCTAAATGCGTGTAACCATCTTATACCATGTGAGTGTATTGTAATATACTTACCTTTTAATATAAATTCCTACAGTCTGCATTATGTTTGGTTCTCTGCTTAATTACTAAAGGTACCAACGTGCATATCCCCGCAGAGGCTGACATATATTTCCACCGCAGCCGACGAGTCATCGCTTAAAGATACCATTACACACATCTATCTATCCTCACATTTGTGAGTATTCATTCTATAGACCCTAAGAGGAAATCCACGTTTTTATGTAACATTACTGCACATCACATTTTCATTTTTTTGTTTCCACATGTTTGCGCTTCCCAACGATCACTATTCCTTCTACTCTGCATGGGATTGAGAGAGCAATCCTTCACTGGGTCACAGCAGCATTCAACGAATTTGTTTGTATCAACTATTATTGTTTTTACACTATTGCATTGTATTAACACTGTTGCTTAATTATAATTTGAGGCCACTATTGATAATTATTTCTCACTTCTTTACAGTAAAGGCAGTTAAAATGTGGAATTCATTACCCATGGAGACTGTGATGGCAGATACAATAGATTTGTTCAAAAAATGGTTGGACATCTTTTTAGATGGGAAAAGTATACAGGGATATACCAAATAAGTATACATGGGAAGGACGTTGATCCAGGGATTAATCCGATTGCCAATTCTTGGAGTCAGGAAGGAATTCATTTTTCCCCTTAATGGGTTTTTTTGTTTGCCTTCCTCTGGATCAATAAGTAAGTATAGATATAGGATAAAGTATCTGTTGTCTAAATTTAGCAAAGGTTGAACTTGATGGACCTATGTCTTTTTTCAACCTCATCTACTATGTAACTATGTAACCATGTAACTATATCATCAACTTTCTATTGAACAGCAAATTAAACACCCTTCAAAAACCAGGAAGTACTGTAATACCACAATGACCATTAGTAGGTCTGATATTCAAAATTATATCTACCTGTAGTACAGAGGATATGGAACACTGTATTAAAAGGATCCCTTGCCTGAGAGCTAAGATACAATTGAATAGTCTAATGGAATATACAAACACATGGATTCACAGTGAGCTTTTTTTTTAGATGCATACCAGCATTGGATTATACTGTAGACAAAACTTAGTCTACAAAGACTTTAATTTTTGCTAAATTGTGGGCTCTGTGTACTGCAAAAAATTATGTGATATGTATAAGTGATTCTTGATCTATGCGTCCGTTCTCCGCGATGTGCTGACTGTGATTTGTTGTTTCATTGCCAGGCAGCAACACTGCAGCTGCTTCCGGGTGTGGTGATGTCGCCGCGTATGCGCATAAATAGTACCACATGAAACACAGAAGACATATCACACCGCTCACTAATTTTAATTAAATATTTTGCTTAAATCTAATTATATCATAAATGGGTGCTACCTATGTACAATGGTTAATAGTATTAACAATTGGGTGAAGATTGTGACGCATCACAAGATCACTCACAGAATGTACATTTGTGGTGCACACCACACTAAATATTTTTAATTTTGTGAATATATAAAGTGAAACACAAAGGTGATAAAGTGAAAAATAAAATATAATTAAAACTGACACGTGGTGTTGATGTAGCTGATTCCTGCTCAATTGTATGTAGCACTCGGGTATATAGGAAAAACTGCTCACCTATGAAATTTAATGTCCTAATTATAAAATGGTAGGTGCAAGGGAGGTAATTTACATATAGATAACAGAGTAAACTCAAAAGATTGAGTTTAAAAGTACCCCTCTATTTGCACTCATTACCTATTACTTGTATGTGTTCCTATAGCCATAAAAGATGAATCCCTTAGCTAGAAACTAAAAGCGGAAAGCGACGAAAAACAAAAAAGTTTTAATACATATTTAGATCATGCACTCAAAAATTAAATTAAAATACGTGAATATGATTCCCCTCAGAGGAGCAATGGGAAGGTGATGGGATATATCAATCAATGTAGCTATATTAATATATATTAACTAAAGAGATCCCTATCTTCCCCTGCGGTAAAAATATACATGTGATACCCACTCAAAATTCACAGTGAAATTGCGGTTACCTTAGTAGGTAGTAAGGTGTCTGTGGTTAATCAATTGCTGCCAGACATTACTACAATGTAAACAAATCACTATTAATAACCCACATCGGGATGACGAAAAGTGTCTATTGTTTACAGGGTTACAATGAAACCAAAGCTCTGTGATTGCAGTTGGCTATTGCCACATAGTATCCCTCACGGGTGCAACATCACTGGTAAGCCTATACATAAGGAATATATTTAGCAAGGCTGCCACCCCTTCAACAGAGGTGCACGATCTTGTTCATCCCAGTGAGATGTCAACAACAGGGGCCTCAGGAAGCAAGGCGAGCTTCAATTTTGGGTAAAAATATGTCACCCCAGTACTGTGGGTGTCCTCTTTAATCAAAATCAGTACATAAAAAAAATATTATGGCACTTTTTATGCAAACATTCTAAATATGTACAGTAGCCAACGCAGTTCAAAAATATACTTATAATAGAGGTAGTGCATACTGATATACAATTATTGCAAATATGCATTTTATTGAATATCACATCGTTAGTGGTTAAAATAAACTTATCCCACCCAACCTTTGAGAGTTTATAATTTCTTCTTTATTTCTAACATATTAATGTGGCTCATTCCACCTTCAGTAAAGAATGAGGGGGTAATTTTATAACTGCCTGTAACAGGGTGAATATAAGACACCAGCCCCATGTCTGGCAGACCTATGTTTAGGTCTGCAGTGCAGCAGTGACCAGATTACATTTCAGCTGAGAAAAGGTTTGGTTAATTGGTCAGGTCCCAGCTGCCTCGTTAAGGGGCTTTAACAACCCAGGCTGCTCACACATGCATGGCTGTCTGAACCAGTGAGACACACTGTAACTCTGGAGGAAAGCTGCTTGTTCTAAAGGTCTGTCTTTCCTATAATTCCTTTGTGCTATATAAAGACTCTGGACTTTGAACAGCCCTTGTTGGGAAAAGGGAAAAGCCCTGATCAGAACTTATCATTCTATTTGTTTATGTTGGCTGAAAAGAAGCTGTATTATTTTTGTATGCCATATTTTTTAGGCTAAATAAACCATCCAATTCAGAAACCCATGTGTCGTTGCATTGTCCATGCAACATATGGTGTTAGAAGTGGGGTTTTGAGCGGTCACACAAAAAAAAATAGAGCAATTTTTAAAAGAGTTTATGTGCGAGCAGGCCAAACAGCAGGGACTGTTAATGCAGGAGCAGGCCAAACAGCAGGCAGAGTGAGATAAAAGACAAGCAAGGCAAAACCAACTACTATTGCAGCAGCAAACACAGCTCCTAATCCAGCAGCAGGCAGCACAGGATGAACAGATGGCCAGGCTGCTGGCCGAATTCCATGTGTTTACCAATTCAGAACAAACCCCCGGTCCTCCTGAGGAACATGACTCAGAACGAGGATCCAGAGGCTTTTCTATTGATGTTTGAAAGGGTTGCGAGGCCCAGGGCTGGTCTTTAGATTGCTGGGTAACCGCTTTGGCCCTGCTCCTCATAGGAGAAGCCCAGGCCTCATATCCGGGCCTACCAGCAGATCAGGCTCTGGACTATAAACAAGTAAAAGCAGCTAAACTGGATCGCTTAGGTCTGACCTCATGGACCTACCGGCAGCAGTTCCAGCATCAGAAATACACCTCTAAGATGAGACCCTGGGTCCTAGCTCAGCGCTTACTGGACTTGTGTACTCGCTGAACACAACCCGAGCAGCACACTAAGGAGGCGATTCTCGAACAATTTGTTTTGGAACAATTCCTACAAGTGATAACCCCTCCTGCACGCTCGTGGGTAAAACACCATGCTGCTAAAACCCTAACTTTGGCTGCCCAGCTGGTTGAAAACTTCATTAGGGCCGAGGATCAGGAGAGTGTCCTGGGCCCGATGATTCTGACTCCACCGGCGCTAGCGGATGCCCACAGAGGGAGACCGGACCAACGGTAAACTACAACCCATCCACACATAACCGCCAAGTCCCACGAAAGGAGCAGTTGTTCTAGCAATGGAGAGGTCCCAACGCCGGTCCCTGCCGAGACCCTTGTCTACTTCCAGATGTTGGGTCATCGTCAAACGAGAGAGACTTCAAACGAGAGAGACTTCAGAGGACGTCGCACGCAGGACCCATCCGGCTCCTGGTCTCCAATATCCAATCCAGCTGAGCGGTATCCGCGTCAACCTCCATGTTCTACCTGCGGGGAACAAGGCCACCATCATATGGAATGTCCACAGATGGATTGTTCCTTCAGCAGGACAGTCACCTCGGCCTTCCCCAGAGAATGTTGCAAGCCCTGGCTACTTCCAGTCCGGATTGGAGGTAAAACCATCCAGGCCCTTGTAGAATCAGGCTCTGGGAAAACTCTGGTCTTCCAGTAACCGTTACCGCCTGAGGTGCTTTCCTATGACTCCTCATGGAGAATAGAGTGTATACTGTACAAGGCGATGTAAAATGGTATCTGATGGCCAAAATCCTGCTACAGGTCGGTAGTCCATGCTCGAAGTAGGAGTCACTTCTTGGCTCCCTGCCCCTGTTTTGCTCTGCTGGGACTGTGCTTTCTTTTCAAACATACTGGCTCCCTCTCAGGAGGAGCCTCATTCTCTGGTACAGGACAAGCCTAGTAAACTGTTCCCCTTCTCGGCAGATCTATTCCTTAGTAGACACTGGGTTCTAAAGACTCAGAGGCTAAGACAATGTGACAAACAGGACTGGTTGCAGAAATCTGAGACTAAAGGTGGCCATACTATTAGGCATAAGTCACAGGTAATGACTGTATGGCCAGAAGGAGGGAGAGATAGTCCCTGGGGATTTACCAGGGCTATGTCTCCATGATTTTTGCCAGAGGCAGAGGGAAGACCCAGTCCTGGCCAGACAATATGAGAAAGTGGTACAAATTGATGACCAGATATTGAATGCACAAGCGGTAATGGTGTTCCCTCATTTTCAATTATCAAATGATATTCTCTATAGGGTGAACAGGCAGACACAAACAGGGGAGGTCACCAGACAAATCTTGGTTCCCAAAGTGTTTGTTAAAACTGTCTTCACCCTAGCCCATACTGTTCCTTGGGGTGGTCACCTTGATAAAGATAAAATCTTGGACCATATTTCGTTCCGGTTCTATTGGCCAGGGATACATTGTGATATTGCTAAATTATGTGCGGCATGTCCTGAATGCCAGCTAACCAGTCCAAAGGGACAAAATCCAGCCCCCTTGCTTCCTCTACCCTTGGTCTCAGTTCCCATTTGAGAGGATTAGAGTAGACTTGGTAGGACCTCCTAGAGCCTTCTGTGAAAGGATACAGGTTTATTCTGGTAATAGTCGACTATGAAACAAGATATCCTGAGGCGTTCCCCCTGAGGACAGCAACTGCAAAGCAAGTAGCCAACAAATTGTTAAAACTGTTCTCACGGGTCAGACTTCCCCAGGCTATGTTGACAGTCCAAGGTACAAATGTTATGTCTAAACTGATGCAGGATGTCTTAAAATTACTAGAGGTCAAGTCAGTTCGGATATCGGTCTACCATCCACAGACTGACTGATTGAACTACCATATAGCCACCAACCCCGGGATATCCTAGACCTCTTAAAGTAGTCCTGGGAGGAACAGTGGTCCCCTTATAAGAATACCCTGCAATATGTATTGGACCTTAGAAAGTGTCTAGATGTGGTTGGCCATTTTGGTAAGGAGAATCTTAGATCAGCCCAAGACAGTCAGGAGAGACATTACAACCAAAATGCTCGCATGAGAGTGTTTCACCCGGGGACCAGGTGATGTTATTATTAAATCACTAGTTGTGAAAATATCGTTCAAACCCAATATATCAATATACATAAAAAACAGGTGCATGGGGAAGAATATACAATTTGAAGCACAAGAGGAAGTGACCGAGCCAACACGGCGATCACAATGATTGGCTTGGTCCTAGCTCCTCCCTCACCTTAGGTTATAATCTATGCATGGACGGCCTCTGCGTGTTACTCCTCAGGCCTGAAGAAGTGTGATATACGTCACACGAAACGTGCGTTGGGAGCGTGGTGACGTCACGTTGGTGGCGTCCATGAGCGGGACAGTGTATGAAGGATGGTAGCATCCTGGCTTCAACGAGATATATGGTTGTATACTGGGTTTTCTTTTCAGTCATGCTATGACCTACATTTGACTGTTTACTAGTGTTCCTATTTAAACCCTGGTATCTACGGAAGATATGATTTAATTATACTGGTTGTTGTGGTATATTGGTACATTGATACATGCTGAAGATATATTTATTTTAACCAGCATCCCATATACATTATAATCTTGCTTCCTGTATTCCGTGATAAACAACCCACTGAGGTCCAGGCTCTACACCAGTCGATTTAGTAGTTATACCTTAGGGAAGTGTACCTGTTTACATACTTGCCTGTATTGTATGGCACATATGAGTGTTCACTTTTAATTATATATTCCCTACTAATACTTACCCTCCATTACTTGTTCCCAACCTGGGGATCTATTTTATTTCATTTTTATATTCACTCTTGCATACTGTACTTTGTCACTTTTGTTTCGGTGTTGTTATTGAGTACTATTAAAAGTTTATTATTTTTGCTTTTAGCAGTTTAGACGTTTTGCCACCATAGTTTACTATAGGTGTTTGGTTGAGTTACATACCTTAGTCCTCCCTGTGGATATTATATCTTTTTAATACATATTTGTAAATTTACCATGAGTGCATATTAAGGGGACTGCTGTGACCTTGGTCACTTCCTCTTGTGCTTCAGATGTTATTATTACCCAGTTTAGAAGTACTCCGCCGGACTAGTGATGTGGATTACGAGATATCTCAACCAGGGTCCAGGAAGGGTAAACAAATTTACCATGTGAACTTGCTGAAACACTGGAAGGTGCAGAGGCCTCTATTCATACGCCCGTTGAAAGATTAAACGGA
>NC_134487.1:222290818-222337974 GCF_040206685.1 Ascaphus truei
AAGCCGCCCGTCAGCCAGGCATTAACACAGGCTGGGAAGGCAAACGCAACGGGGCTTGTCAGAGGTGAGGAGTGGCGCATTCCAGGTATCTGCCAGGTACATACTGGGTATTTGCTCGAATAAAGTGTGTCGGTGCAGTACCTGGGCTTCTCTATGTTCTTATAATCGAGCCACTCATCAAACAGTCTGTTCACCTGACATCTTTTTCTGTTCCGTTAGATGTCTATATGCAGATACCAGATGCAATATGAGGAGAATCTCATACACTTCCTTCTCTCTCCCCTTTCCCTCCTCTCCCTGTCTATCCACAGAGTCCTGGGTTTGCACGCTACAAGGCCGCCAGAAGTTTGGATTTTACTCATACTCTATCCGGAGACTGTATTTCCTGTATACAGGGTCCTGAACTTATACACTGAGTCCGCCAAAAGATTGAAACATATCCACATTACATCCTCGGATTGGACACCACTGGAAGGACTTACTGCCTACATGCCGAATCAGGAGAGTGATAACATCAGAGATCTCTATTCAGAGATGAACAACTGTAAGGAAAACATCAGGCATAACTTCAAAAAAAAGGAACAAGCCGATCATATATCATGAAATTTATTCCAAGCTGTGATTATTTTCATTGGATTCAGAGGGAATTTGGCTCCATATAACTCTAGGTCACGTTTGATACATGTACAATGACTTATGTACAAAGACTTATGTTTATTGATTTAAGTGTGACACCAGTCATATCTCCTTTACATGAATACTTATTCGTGTTGGAAATTCATAGGTATATGTATGGATCATCTTCATTTGCACATTTGTGTGTGATCACGAAAATTAACTGCTGTAACTGTTGAGACTTCCTCTGTTGTGCGAGGAACCATATATATGCCCATATTATCCCCTGATTTTCATCCTCTTATGTCAGTTTGCACACATGTCCTAGCTTCAATTTGCCTGCCTGTGATTTACCTACTTTTATGCTTACAACAGTGGTGCTGACCACTCCACTATCCGTTTGCATGATTCCCCTGAAAGGTAGTATGTATCTGCTGTAGTACTAAGCACTGTTTTACTGTGCATACTAACTGTACTTCTATTTCGAAATGTGTCTTAATCCGATGTAACTATGCATATGTACTGCGCAAGCGCAGTGAGTGATGCAGTGATGGTTTTGGTCTCCTGATTACACGGGGTTTCTTGGAGAACAGGCGCGCATGCGCAGTGGAGTGAACCTAGGGAAATGACTGCCTGCCTGGCTATGATCCGGCATAGGGCGCCCTGATCTTTGATAGGACGGCACTTGATGACGTCACGGACATGCGTACTGGCATCCGTGAGGCGCGAACTGCCCTGAGTCTGAGTGACTAGAGATAGAGCTCCCAAACCGCCGACAGCTCATTATATTGATCTGGTACAGCAGTGATTTAGACAGCCACGCAGTAGATGACTCCTCTTGACATCACACACATGCGCAGGATGCACCAGGAAGGTACAGTTGCCAGCTTTGCCCTTCTTTGAGGGAGAGGGCGTCCTCACGATACAGCCGATACATTGGTCTCTTAACTGTGACACCCACAGACTCACATAGTAAGTTTGGCATACACACACCTGTTTGCTCCTTGCATATCAGATTTTTGATTGATTTCACCAGGTGATTACACTCACTAGCCCAATTAGATTCCCTTTTTAAACATGCATGTCTCCCTGCCTACATCACCACTCCCAGTAGAAGGCTCTTGGCCGAAACGCGTAGGAGCAGGTCTAGTAGGCAGGATCCCCTGGTCTGTCCCCCCCTTGGGACACGTTATCATGCTCTGAGCTCTGCTCCTTTTCTCCTCCCTCCATTTTGCTGTGTACCTGACATTAGGTGATGTATTACAATCTGTTGCTGTAGGCCAAGGTGTGCTCTCCTGGCTTTATATTGTGTGTCTTTCTCTTATTTTCCTTGCAACTGTGTCACTTTAGACATACCCTAGACTCATGGGGATATAAGTGCGTTGTTATTTGGTGATTTGACCACGTAGCCATAGCCACCGTTGTTTGGCCTGTTGTCAGCTTTACTGTGTTAACCCTGTCAGGTACCTTAGAGTTCCATCTTTGTCAATTTTGGCATTGGTTTTGTTCCCATTGGGATAAACTTGATGGAGGATCTGTCAAGTTTTGCTACGTACAGGGGATCCATGCCCTATTTTAACCTCTGTGCTTTGTTTTTAACCATTGTTCTGTGTTAACCATCCAATAAAGATTATGTGATTTTGTACTCCCAGGCATACTAGAGTGCTTTTTGTTCAGGGCCTTTTCTCTCTCTCACCCTATTTATCTGCCCTTAAAGCACCACCGACATATCACTGCATATTGATTATAGTGTCGGTATTTAGTTACACCTATCTTTCTTGTGGATGCGGGGTCCCTCCTTCCTCCCACAATATATATATATATATATATATATATATATATATATATATATATATATATATATATATATATATATATATATATATATATATATATATACAGTGTTCGACAAACCTATACATTTGCACGCCCCAGGCGAGTGTATTTAACATCATGGCGAGCTCCTATTGGCCCAAGCAGTACACGTGTGGTACTAGGTGGCGAGTAGATTTTTTTGTTCGGCGAGTAGATTTTTTGGTGATTTGTCGACCACTGTGTATATATATATATATATAGCAACAGTAAATATTACTGTATGTTCATTTGCATGTCTTAGACAGGTCTGCAACCCTGTCTTTCCCCATTATCACCCAGCATACAGCTGCAAGGGATTCTGGGAAATGACATGCAAATGAACATACAGTAATATTTACAGTTGCTTTATGCTTTACTGTGGAGGGTTTTTGTCACTTTTTTTACCCACCATAACCTCAATAATTCAAAGTGACACACACAGTTACCCAATCACACACACACTGACAGCTACCAAGTGACACACACACACACAGTGATACCCGCCTCCCAAGCGCGCTTGCTGTCTCCTCTGCCAGGACAGCAAAAAGCTCCTGGAAGAGCGAGCGGCAGCAAGCAGCAGCGAGAAGCAGCAACAAAGTCTTTACTATGTCCCAGGCCTTAAGGGGACCCCGGGCACCGTCATGACATCACAGCGTCATGACGGTGCTGCATCACATGGCGGCACTTTGATGACGCAGTGTCACATGACGGTGCAACGTCATGGAGGATGGCAGCTCTGATACACTCCTGTTTTATTACTGTGATTAAGAGTGTAGGGCCTCTTTAACTGCTTGGGGGTCATCAAGAGTCTGGAGGGAGGATCACGACACCCTCTGCTTCCCCCCTCCTTCTCCCCCCCAAGCTGGGGCTCCAAGGATGTGTCCGGTCAGTAGTTACGCCACTGGCCTGTGGTCAGTATCCGCATCCTGCCTCAGCCCTGTGGGTCGGCTTCCTTGTCTCATACAAGCACCGTCACAGTGACAGTGGCTGTAGCAGGTAGGATCTAATAGTTTGTTTTTATCAGGCCATGCTCGATCAGACCCTACTCTATATGCTAACAAATATTCACCTACGTACAGTGCTCTTTATGACGTATCCATTTTGGGACAAACTGTATGACAAATACTGACCAGTGCTATGACAAAAGACATCTTACAACTCTATAAGACTTAGCCCATTCACTTGAAAGAACTATAAGGTGTCTTATGGTCTGGAAGGTGTTTTGTGACTTACAGTAGAGGCAACTCTTATTCGAACAAAAACCAGTGGCAATTCCCCAAAAAACCCAGGAAACACCCAGGTACATTCTGAATACATGCCTTAAACTTTCCTTAAACTAGCCCCAGCATTTCTGCATTGATTAATGGCCTATCAGATTAACAGCGGGGGTCCTTGGCAGTCCCATTCAAACTGAATTGGACTGCCAGGGATCCTTGCTGTATTAATCCTATGGGTCGTTAGTCAATGCAGAAATGCCTTAAACGTGCCTCAAACTAGCCCAGAACATACCCAGCACATACCCAGCACATACCCAGAATGTAACCCGGCTAGTTTACGGAAAATGTTAGAATAAACGTTGCCTCTACTGTAGCACTGCTTTGTAAATATGGTCCCATATCTACCTCATAAAGATTGAAGTCTACTATGGTTTATCATGCCATTCACAGGATAACTGACACACTTTAAAAATTCTGGTCGTTTTCATGTATATTGTAAGAATCGTTCTTTACAAAAGGCAGCTCCATTTTTCATGCCAACAAAATTGTATATTACATTTATATCAATCAATATATAACCATGCCAGCACTGTATTGTTTTTTAAACTAGAATAATACATCAATCATTAAACATTAAAAAAAAAAACATAGAATTGTTCCACCTGACTTGACATTTCTTCATTTTTGCATTTGGACACTTACACAGTACGTGAGAATTTGAATCTATGGAACTGCGGTGTTCCACATTTTTGGCAGCATACTTGGTTTATCGATATTTTCTGAGCAGAGCACAACTTTCCTCTACTGAATTTATCTTGATCAAATTAAACAATGCACCTGGAGAATTTGTTGGCAAAATCCATTGAAAAACGTATACAGGTATATATTCTTGGAGTAAAATTGTACTGAAGCACTCACTACAAGGCAATAAAGTAAACAGCATTGAAGAATACCTTTTCTTTTGAATAGTAACTTCTTTGATGTGGATGAAAGATTTAGGAAATATTCCCTGTAAGAAACAAAACAAAACATAAGGTTGTTTTGCAACATTAAAACATGTACTGTAGTTCCGACGGTTATTGTAAAACAAATCAGTGGCAATTACCAAAAAGACCCAGGTACATGCTGGGTACACGCTGCAACATTTCAGTGACATTTCTGCAGAGACTAATGGCCCATCGGATTAACAGCGGGGTCCCTGACAGTCCCATTCAAACGTACCTCACCTATGTGCTAATTTTAGACGACACATATGTTAAGGAGTGGCTCAGTGAAGGAGGGCACAGGCTCGGAAACTGATGACATTAACTTTTAAGTAAGGGAGTCTGGTTCAAACCCTGGTAACAGTTAGCTCCATGGGCAAGTTGTTTTTTTCTCCCTATACCTCAGGAGCAAAAATTAGATTAGAAACACTACAGTGTGCTCTTTGTGTCTAGAAACTTTTATATAGCGTGCTATATAAAAACATTATTATAAATAATAAGAATAATTTACAGATGCAGCGACCATTATTTTAAGAAATCATGGCGCCGTTTTCATATGCGCTGCTGTACTCCACGTGGCATGAATGCTGCCCATCGCCCCAGGCACACGTGTTTATCATGGTTGCTTTGTTTGAATTTCATGGATTGTGTACAATTAAATGCAATGAAATGAATGAATTGTAATGTGTACAGTTCTGGGCTACTGTGCTACTGTGTCAATTTCAGGTGATTAAAAGCCTGTTTAAAAGCCACATCACTAAAATGCCATTTTATGCACTCGCGTCTTAAGGCGGTATGGTTGGAAGCAATCCCGCGTCATGACATGGGTATTCCGAGGTATACACCTCATGATTTGTTAAAATAATGGCTGCTGCATCAGTATAATAATGTGTTAAATTTTGTCAAACCAAATATAGCCATGCATAATAATGGTATATTGCTTTCCTCCCTGTTGGCAGTAAGTCCTGGTAAGAACAGGTATGCCAGCAGTAGTTATGGAGGTTTTCCCTCATCCAATGGTGAGGTGCCCTATGTATGGAGGGGAGTGGCTGTATGCTCTGAGTCCCTGGATAGTGACATCAGGGATGCGACTGCCTCCTGAAGTATATAAGGCACAACACAGTTAGTTATAGTGTGTTCTACAAGTGCTCTACAGAGAGTTCTACAGTGTTCTCTACAGTGGAAGAGTGTTCTGGCAGCTGTGGAAAGCTGTTAGGATATTGTATGGCCTGCATAAGGGATTGTGGGAACACTTTGTGACCCTAGTGAAGTAACTAGCGGTCCAGGTTGACCAATCAGCCTGTCTAAGCCACTCTGTGTCCAGGGACCTGGCACAGAGAGGGTCTCCCTAGGAGAAGAGGGAACCCCACTTCAATTCAGGAGGGCGTACCTGGCGAAGGGACAGCACGGAGAGATGTGCGGCTAGAGCCGGCAGCTGCATGTGGCAGTTTGCCCCATCACCGTCAACAATAAAGATGCCCTGTTTAAAGATACCCCCACTGTGTGAGTGTGAAATTACTCGCAAGTGGATGGCACCACCGAGAAGGAGTTCCTCACCAGGACCATCTCCCTGCGGAAGCATAGATCCTGATGAGGTGGAGGCGCTGCACATGATGTAAGTTGAACTCGCACCCACTACCTCAGCCACCTGTCTGTTGATAATCCCCTACTACCATCAAGCGGGAGACTCAGGAGTTCTGTTGCCTACAGGTGCACCATCACACACACGTAATGGGAGTTGGTTATCAAGAGTACCCGGGCCAATGTGAGATTGGGGGGGGGGGGATAAACCCGTTACACAAATAAACACTAAGAAAAGGGCTTATGCTATAAACATTGAGTGGTATGTATGTCAGTTACTTATTTTTTTTGTTATTTGGGGGTACTTTTGTGATATTGTTTTTTCCTACTGTATGTATTTATTTAATTTGATAAGACCTAAAATATTTTATATTTTTGGCACAGTATTGTGCTGTTTATTTACAGTATATATATATATATATATATATATATATATATATATATATAGCAACTGTAAATATTCCTGTATATTCATTTGCATGTCTTAGACAGGTCTGCAACCCTGTCTTTCACCATTATCACCCAGCAAACAGCACTTCCACTGCAGCAAGGGATTCTGGGAAATTACTTGCAAATGAGCACACAGTGCCACTTTTTATCTCATGCTCACATTACATGAGCAACCCTTAGCCAATGCATGCTGCTTTAAACACAGCTTTTAAGCAAAGACTTGGGAAATGCAAAGTCAGTTAACCCACTCACAGACATGTTTCAACCTTGATGGGTATCATCAGTGTGAGGTTGGCTTGCTGACATTTGCTCAAACGGACCAAAACGTTGGAATGATGTCTTCTTAATACAATATATTCTTTTGACAACCATTTGGACTGCTGCCTCTGATATTCGTCACCACACGGTATCGTATTGCATATATATATATATGGGTGGGTTAACTGACTTTGCATCTCCCAGTGAGTGGGTTAACTGACTTTCCATCTCCCAAATCCTTGCTTAAAAGCTGTGTTTAAAGCAGCATGCATTGACTAAGGGTTGCTCATGTAATGTGAGCATGAGATAAAAAGGGGCACTGTGTGCTCATTTGCATGTCATTTCCCAGAATCCCTTGCTGCAGTGGAAGTGCTGTTTGCTGGGTGATAATGGTGAAAGACAGGGTTGCAGACCTGTCTAAGACATGCAAATGAATATACAGGAATATTTACAGTTGCTATATATATATATATATATATATATATATATATATATATATATATATATATATATATATATATATATTTGGCCAATAAGATTGTAGTAATGTGGACTCTACAGTACCTTTAGTGAACTACAACAATGATTAAAATATTTATTAATTTGTTGCCCTCGTAAGGTTATTACTGTATATATTTTTACATACATAGTTAGATTGAATACATCTACTTATCCAAGTAAAATTGGGAACCACTTTTTTTCCTCTCTTAATTTCTTTATTACCAAAGCTAGAATTGATTTTGCTTCTAGTGTCAAAATATAAATACACGCAAAGCATGTTATTACTTGAGCTATTTCTGTGTAAATGCCACAGCTTACGTTACATTCAAATCACACAAGAACATTACAAACAATTTTAGGTAAACCCGTTGTGTAAGTGGCTCAGTAAAAATGTTCTGCTACAATCCAAAACAAGCAGGTGGCACTACTGTCTACTGAGGGTATGAGTCTCTTTATTATTTTTATCAGTGCCAATGCACCACGATGAAAGCTAACAGGGGTCTTCTGCTACAGATGGTCAGCTCTTAGGCTCGGCAAATTATATTTATGGCATCTAATCCACTGAGCTCTATCCAAGAAGAGAATTGTGATATGTGTCCAAGTTTTGGTTTGAGGAGAGATAATGTGGAATATCTGCTAAAGACTACTGTAGCAGATCACAGCATCTTGTAAATAGATTTTGTACAACAGCTTTTCCGTAATATTAAACAATTAGGAAAACCAACTGGTCAGAATATTTTCACATCTGTAGCCAAAGACGTTTATTTTAATATAAAAACAACATTAGAGAAATACTTAATTTCCACATCTTAACTCATTTACTTACACATTGAAAGATTTTGGTTACCAAAACTAGTAATCGAAAATGAGAATTTCCTAGCAATAAAAGTAAACATAATCAAGTTTGTTTCATGTTTAATACAGTATACTAATTGTAACCTTTTGCAGAAAAATAATGCATCTGTGGTCACACCATACTGGCTAACGTGAATATTTTTGTCAGATAGATTTGCCAGGAAAATACAGTAGAGATCTCTTCATTTTCAATTGACTTTAATCGGGTTGTGGAAACTTTTTTCGGAGAGAATGTTGAGAACTATATTTTTTTCAGCTGCTTCGAACGGAGTCTCCCCCATAAATACGGAGAGTTGGTCAATACAGTATGTGTCGCGTCCCAGTATCAGATTACAAAAGTGAAATGTATTTTAGGTATGATTTTTTTTTTCTTTTTAAACATAGATTATTTAGTTAAAGGTCCCATCTAACAGCAAGTAATCTGCTGCTGGCTAGGGCATTTTTAAATCTTAGGGCGTACTATGATGGTCAAATTCATAATGGCCATGCTATATCTCATTAGCATAGCGTTACCACCATGTTATTGTAGCAAAACTTTGCGTTATCTTTTAATAACATGACTTAAGTATTTATTTGCATTGAAACCGATCAACACACTGACAAAAATAATCTTAAATTTATAAAGAAACTGAGGAACACCTCTTGATAACCTTTTTCCAATTCTTCAACCAAGATTTCTGTGTTTTTTTTCAAACATTTTGGTGGAAGACATTTTTTCTACATTAACACATTATTGGTGTTTTTTATTTGCACAAGAGATATTTTTTTCTATGTTTAATTAAATCATACCTACGGTAACTGATGTTAACCTGTCCGTCCTATAAAAGCCTTATTTCAGTGTGTGACTGTAACGCCAAGTTTAGATATGACCTAACAAATGTAATGTTAATTTACTGCGTCAACCTTAACAGACATTTATGGATATGTGATAACGTCTCATTTGCTTGTCATTATCTCTAGCGCCCATTATAGTTAACGCTATCTTCTTTACAGGAGAAACCATGACTTAACGTTGCATTATTGTCCTTTGAAGATACACCGTTAGTTTTAATGTGACGTTGAGATACGTTAATGTCACATTAAGAGTCATAATAGAGCTTTGTGGATTTGGGCCATAGAAAGTTAACTAAGAGATTCCTATTGTATATACATACAAGAAGTAGGGCAGAAATCTGCATTTCTTATCCATGCAACTTATTAAAAAATAATTAACTCTAATTCTGATTAACAGGAAATGAGCTAACCAGATATAATGCTACTAAATACTGATGCAGCGGCCGTTTTTCGAACACATCTCTGCGCCGATTTTGAGTTCTCTGCTGTTCCCCATGCAGCATGAACGCGGCCAGTCGCCCCAGGCACCCGCGCTTAATGCGGATGTTTTGATTAAATTTCATGGATTCTGTTTCTTTGTTTGCAATAAAATGGATGAATTGTAATGTGTACAGTACTGTGCTTCTTTACTACTGTGTCAATTTCATGTTTTTAATAGGCAGAACACTAAAATTCGTTTTTCTGCACTCGCCGCGCTCGCATCTTAGTGCGGGGAGGCTGGAATTCATCCTGCGGTTTAAAATCGGGATTCCGATGTACATGACGCGTGAAGTGTTCGGATAACGGCCGCTGCATCAGTAGGATCTTGTTAATTTTCTACTATGTACAGTATAATATAAAAAAGCAGTCTTCAGTATATTCTTACTGGAAGTGTTTTATATAACTTTATTTAGCACCAATATTAATAGTAACCCTTATACTATGTCCTATTCAACAATATCCTGAATTACATAATCAATAAAAATTGGAATTAATCAATTTAGAGATAAGACTTTGGTAATTACAGACAAAGTTATTAATTGTTAAGAATTCCTAATTTATGAAAGCAGGGAAAAAACAAGATACAGTAGCTGCACATTTATTTACCGTTACTCACAGAAACATGTGCCTGAGAATATATTCTAACAGTCCTCTCATGACTTTCAGTCATTTCCTCTGGGAGGAGACTTGTAAATCACATGAAAGATATCTTACCTCAAGGGTCCTCTGTTTTATCAGACATCCTTTGTACCAATCTAAAAAATTAAACAGAATATTATGTTCAAACTATTAAATTAAGAATGTTAGCCTTACATAAAGCATCTTTATAATAAAGTAGAATTTATGTTAAATTATACGAGAGCCTAACAATGAATTTAAAGATGATATCCTTTGTATTACCAAAGTAAACAAATGATAATTACATGTTTAAATGGTTTGTTAAGTCTGAATTTTTTTAAAATGTACTTTAAGAATTGTTCAAAGATAATTATATTATTACTTTACTAAATTATTCAGATATTTTATGAGCTAAATGTGACTGTCCCTTAAACTGTAATACAAAAAGATGGCAAGCTACAAAACAACTTTTAAAGCTGTGAGAAAGCAATGCTGCATATTTACAATCACTGTCAATCCTGAAATTATTTCTCTCCTTGCAACTACTTTCCTTTTTTGCAGGTTCGTCAGGCAGATCAACATCAACACCTTGTTCATGTAGGAAACATCCAGCGATAATGGATAATTAAGGTAATGTACTGTATGCATTAAATTGGCAATATCTGTACAGCGCATGCGTTCCATACTGTTCACATACCGGTAACATGCGTATGCGCAAATTCAATAAACCACACAGAGAATTCAGGCATCTATTTCTTCTCAATTATTAATAAATAACAAGCTCACAATTATTTTACAGAATGAAACTGTACAAGAGACAGCCAGAAGAAAGATTGTATTATTCCAGAGTCTTTGTTATGTATCACAAACCCTAAATTACTCTAATAAAAAAATCATACTTTAAAAAATTTTTTTTAGTCATCTAAAGTTTTTAATGAAATTAAGGGGCGGGTTACATTGCAGGTTAGATTGCATTTAGATTAAAGACACACTCGCACCATCTATCGTTACTGCAGAGTACTGTACCCGCCGCAAAACAACATTTTTGTGGACATGGCTCAGTTTGTTGTTTTGGGGCTGCAACATGCAATTAAATACAGGGGATTTACACTTGTTTTTTTGCGACACCGAAATAGTAAGTCTGGCTACATCTGTATTTCCCCTTTCCAGTCGACGATTCACCCATTATCTAATGTTGCACTGAAGTCTGATCAAATCAGGATTTCAGGATGTCAAAACAAATGTATTCTGCTGGACCCATTCCACTTACTCTTAGTATTTTTGGGGCCTTATTCTATATACTTCGAAGAGGCAGTTCGGGCAGCCTTAAGCCAAAAATCTGCATCGAAGTCTATGGGGATTTTCATCCTCCTCCGGGGAGGAGCGGCTGTTTAATAGGAACGCTCGTGCTCCGGTCACATGGTTCCCACGGCTCCCACTGGTATCAGCTGTGTGCTATATTCCTGCTCCTCCCGCCGGCTGAACACAGACTTCTGTTGCTGTCACTGCCACTAGGACCTCTGTTGCTGCTCTCAGATGTCGCCGCGGTCTTCCTTACCCTGCAGGTAAGTGCTGTCCGGGTAACCAGGTACCAGGCCGGGAAAAATGATTCATTTTGCCTGGGTACCAGTTACCCGTTTTTAAAAAAAAAATAGGACCCGGTACAACACTAGTGGGTAGGTGTTGTGGTAGGAGCCCTAGTGAGGGTGGTTAATATACCTGATAAATTCTCTTCATAAGAATGAAGATGAATAGATCATTTGCAAAGCCAGATACTTTTAATTGTGATTTTCCATTCGATCAAAAATCAATAGATTTTTTTCCCGTGGGTTCAATTTACCCTAAATTTAATTAGGAGAAACGGGCCTCTACTTTTATTCCCCAAGTATTGGAATTCTTACCTGTTATAGGGAACTTCTAACAGATTTTAGACCCCATAAGAAAGGTTATCACCTACATGCCAGAAAGTATGGGATGAAAAAAGCTATATTAGTGAAATGCTAGGTGTATCCACAACAATGTCCGTGTGTGTGTGTGTGTGTGTGTGTGTGTGTGTGTGTGTGTGTGTGTGTGTGTGTGTGTGTGTGTGTGTGTGTGTATGTACAGCTGAACCACATTATAAAGCGGTGCTTGGGGTCCATTAATGCGATCGCATTATAAGCGGATTGCTGGGAATTTTTTTTAGCTGCGATCAGGGGTTCCGCTTCCACTAGAGGGGGAGAGCTGGGATAACTCTCCCAGCTATCCCAGACCTGGCGGCGCAGTGGCACCCCCACGCACGACTTACCGGGAGCAACTTCACAGCGTGATGGGGATCCGACACCACGGACATGGGGTCTGGGTCAGCCATCGCGGAGGCGCTATATGCAAGGGGTCGGGGGGGGGGGGTTAGACTGAGGGGAAACTGTATACAGGGAGGGTGAGGGGGGCTGTATAAGCTTCTTGCAGCAGGGAGCACTATAGGGAGGCAGTGAAGTCCTGGTGTCACGCAGCAACAGCAGCACATTAGTGAAGTACAGGGATGAAAAGCCTCAGAGATACAAAGTGTGAAAATGGCCGGGATGATGCTGATTGCCAGATCCCGGTACTCAGCATGAGCCATTCACACCTTGGGGCCAAACCCCAGACTAAGGTTCGCCAGATAAAGGGTGTACCCCAGGTATGCTAAATCACATGGGAGTCAAACTGACACATGCGCTTTGCAAACCGAAAAGCCTTTTTTGCTCGTTTTGCAAACTACGGCCAAATCGGAGATTGGTGGGTTTAATGTTCCCACGGAGGGGATTGGGCATGCATGTTAGAGATAGGTCTGTGAACCCTATAAACCCTGCCCAAACGAATTCTAATGATCCAGAACAAAATTCCTTCATTTAGCGGAGTTATTAGGTCGGCAACTTACGACCTAGCCAAACGGAGTTTAAATCAGAGACAGCATTTCTTGCGCTTTCGTTCAAAGGACATTTTATTTCATTTCCCCATCCTAGTAAGTGTTGTATTAAGTGTATTCTGAGGTTGTCGTGTGTTTGTCTATCAAGGAAATAAATGACAATTTATTTTGCCCTCCTTGTTGTGTTCAATCGAGAATCCCAAAAATATAAAAGTGTTAATAAGTACTGGGCTACCGTGACACCCCGGTATCCACCAGATGCCCAGCCTGCACCACCCACGTGACCTGGAAAAAGCACGCCTCCCTGAGCAGCAGTACACAGCAGTAGAGAGGTATTTGCTTTATGGTATAATAAATGTACTTATGTGTGTGACTGTGTAATTTATTGGGAGCCACGCTCAAACCGCGTTATAAGTGGATCCGCGTTGTATCGGATTGCGCTATAACGGGGAGCACACACACACATATATATATGTAACATGGCCTCCCGGCAGTTACTTCTTTGTCTGGGACTTTTCCTCTGTCAGTCCTGTTAGAACAGGCAGTGGAAAGGTTAATTCCTTCAAAAGGTCTGCATGTGTATTCAGCCTTGAATATGTAGCCATATTCAAGGGCGGGCCTTGCAACCTGAGGTTTGTAAATCAAAGGGGTGGATATTGGTTGGAACGCCCCCTGCTGTGTGTGGGCCAATCTGTATCCGGCTTTGTCTTATAATGATTCTAAGTTAGAGACACTCCCCTGAGATGTTCCAATTGAGACACACCTCCTAAATTAATTAGTCAGTTAGCCAGTTAGTTAGAGGTTCAGTTGAGTCTGTGATCTACCGACAGAGAGGAGTGATTACAGGGACTCTATCTCTCCCTCTACCCATGCTGGGCTGGAGGGAGGGGGCCAAGAAGTATATGCTGCTAGCCAGGGCTCTGAGCTAGAGAGTCAGGAAGGATGCTGATGATACTGTGCTGCTATACTACCCGCTATGCTGTGATGCTACACGGAAATAAAGCTACAGAAAGATACTGCTGTGTGGAATCCCGGTCTCTGGTATGTGAAGAGTGTCAGTGGGGGTCCCTCCACTGAAGACCCCAGAGGATCCCTACTGGCTGGAGGCGCTGCAACCACCCAGAGATGACCAGATCAAGGTAACCTGTCTCAACCCCTGTCCCTGTCCTGGCTCTCCCCACACCACTGCGGAGCCTCAGCCCTCCTGTTACCTGCAGGTTCAGCACCAAAACCCCTGTGTAACCAGCAAAGGAGTGTACCAACCCCCACCCCCCCCAGATCACTTAGGGGGGGATGGGATAAAAGGGTTACATATATATATATATATACATATGGCTTTTCTTGTATATATACATATATATATATATGTAACCCTTTTATCCCATCCCCCCCTAAGTGATCTGGGGGGGTGGGGGTTGGTACACTCCTTTGCTGGTTACACAGGGGTTTTGGTGCTGAACCTGCAGGTAACAGGAGGGCTGAGGCTCCGCAGTGGAAGGAAGTCGCTCACACTATATATACACAAGGCTAAACCAGAACCCAAATATAAATAATGATATCTTAGTTATAAAAAAACAAGAAAACCAATGATACAATAATACAGGGAAACTGGTGGTGCTGAGGGATTACAATAATATAAAACACACGGAAAAAAGACAAACAGAATCCCTAAATATAGCACTCACAAAATACCTCAGAAATAAAAAGGATACATATAAGAGACAAAAATCTGGACCAAAGTAGAAAAATGGCAAAGATTTTAATAATGAGTAGTAGGACACACTAACAATTTAAAAAACATATGTACACTAATGGCAGACTAGCAGCAATAATTAGCACGAACACTGAACAAAGAGATATAAATAACAAAATAAGAAATGTCGCTGGAAACTAAACTATACAACTAAAGAATAAGTATCAACTAATGACCCTAAAATAAATGGGGTGATACAAATAAGCTGAGTAGTCAAGACACCCCTAAATACTCCTAACTACCATAAATAAGCAGCGACAAGGCGACAAAAAGATATATAATGACTAAACTTATATGTACTAAAATAAAGTACACATCAAAATAAGAAATCTTAAACCAAGGGGGAAACACAGGGGAGAAAAAAGCAGACAAAATTACCCAACCCTGTACAAACCAGCAACAGATCAAAAGGTAATAAAAAGTAACACATGGGTGCAACAGATATCCGTAAATATGCACAGATAAGGCATTGGAGGAGAAGCAACAGTGAAAAGCTTCTCCAATAAAGAGATAGTACTTGATGTAAGCCAGTGCCAAATTCTGAGTGAAAAGCTCTAAGTAACAGACAAAGGGATACTCAGCTGACAATAATAAGTAGGTGAAAGTCAGTCCTTAGGGAATCCTGAAATAATCGGGTTCCTGCATATGTCTGAGTCACTGAGTGTACTTTCTGAGTGACTCAGACATACTGTATGCAGGAACCCGATTATTCCATTATGCCATAACTATGATGTTGAAGTAATGAACCAACACCATGTTAAACGAGGATTTTGGCATCAGAGATGACATCACCGTTGGTATAACGTCGGCACTTTGGGACACATTTACTCCAATACTAAAGATCTGAGAACACATACATGCTCACAGATTATGGATGGGACTTTATGCTGATCTCATTCAGACCCTGATGCATCAAGACTCCATTTAAAATACTATAGAACTATTGAGTACTTAAAGACACGCAGTGCAGATGAGGCTCCCCCTCGGCTCCTGGTGTATCTGCTGATGCCGCTATGGTTACTATGACAATGGCACGCTCCGACGCCCCTGATGTGATGATGTCATTGGCGTCACTCTGCAACTCCCCTACGTGATGACATCACTAGCGCGATTTGGCAATTTCAGGCTAATCAGTAGAATACTACGATGTTTGGAGCTCCGTGACGTGATGACGTCAGTGATATACCATCACAGTGATTTTCACACATTACAGCTGATTTTAAAGAAAAAAAAAATTGGCGCGAATCTACTCCCCTCTTCCCCTATATATACTGGCTCATTTCTCCCAACACCACTCCCAGAAGAAGACCGTTCAGTCGAAACGAGTTGGAGTGGGAGTCTGTGGAGGGGGACCCCTGACTTTTTCCAGCATAGGAGGCCTTTGCTACTCATATTTTGGTCATACCATTTATCCAGACCTTGGTGATGTATCAATTGTTATATCATTGTGATACATGCTCTTATCCTAGATTCCTTGACATTTTCTCAGACAACATTGTTTTTATTTGAATCTTTGATTATACCACAGGCATACTTCTATTTTTAGTACACAGGGCTGCAGTCTGTGTTACTATACAGTATAGTGCCACTCATAGAGCTACCAACTCTTATGTTTCAATACCCTTTGGGCTGTTTATTATATCAGCCATTGGGGATTCTTTTGACCATTTTATGTGCCTTTGTCCTCATGGTATATTTGTATTGTCAGTTGTGTGTCCCCCTCCTCTTTTATATTTCTCTCCCCCTGTTTTCAATTTTACAATAATACATTGCATCTACAACTTTATTCTTGGTATGCCCGTGTGGTTTAATATAAGGATACTTCTTTGTTGTGCTATACATTTATTATCCTTGAGCACCACTGTCTATTGATATTTCATCATACACTTAGGACAGTTTTTGGGCAATAGTTACGGATTGTGTTGATGCGGTATACTTTGTGTTTTCTCCCATATATATATATATATATATATATATATATATATATATATATATATATATATATATATATATATATATATATATATATGAACAGTTATAAAGACAGCGCTCCTTTTATCAGCACACCCAAATTGCTGCCACTCCGGTGACGTGTGCCAAAATGTTGCACCAAATATCAATATTGAATAAGATGTTTACATGAACCAACTAGTGCCTGCCTATACTAATTGAATTATAATATATAAAAAAACATAAATTAAACAAAATGTAATTGAAAAAATGTGCAAAAATATTAAAAAAAAAAAATTAAATAATCTGTTGAACATAAAAAATAGCATAAAAATACAAAAATTGAACTAAAAATTGATACTTAAGTCCAAATGAAGTCCATGAGTGAATAAAACAAAGGTCCAGGCGGCTTCTTCTTGGGCTCACCAAGTTCCCATAGTACCTATTAGAAAAAGAAAAGAGAAAAAGCGCCCGATTCTTGTGTAAAATCAGATGAACATTTTAATAAATCATGGACAAGACAATTGCACACTTACAATTTGTCTGATTAAAATAAGCATTTTATGGGACCTGCCCATGCACCAAACGAAGACTCCACAGTCACCTCCGCTCTGTAATCTCACGATCAATTCGAGACCCAGCAATTGAGAACGCCGTTTTCTCCAAGGTGTATATACAACAACCATCCGTCAGGAGCTTCTCAGCAGCGTGCGTCCGCCATTACTCCCACACATGTGGTGCTGGATACCGGAAGGACTTTCCTTGTATTTCCTTGGTCTCTCTCTGGTGCCGAAGGCAGGTCAGCCACCGTAGTTGCAATGCAAACCGTCCCTACGCGTTTCTTCCGCCTTTGCGGATTTCATCAGGGGAAAGCTCCTGACGGATGGTTGTTGTATATACACCTTTGAGAAAACGGTGTTCTCAATCGCTGGGTCTCGAATTGATCGTGAGATTACAGAGCGGAGGTGACTGTGGAGTCTTCGTTTGGTGCATGGGCAGGTCCCATAAAATGCTTATTTTAATCAGACAAATTGTAAGTGTGCAATTGTCTTGTCCATGATTTATTAAAATGTTCATCTGATTTTACACAAGGATCGGGCGCTTTTTCTCTTTTCTTTTTCTAATATATATATATATATATATATATATATATATATATATATATATATATATATATATATATATATATCTATATATATATCAATCAAAAAATAAATAGATGATACCGTTCTGTGGCTAACGAAATGCTTTTATTTGTGCGAGCTTTCGAGATACACTCTCAGTGTATCTCGAAAGCTCGCACAAATAAAAGCATTTTGTTAGCCACAGAACGGTATCATCTATTTATTTTTTGATTTTTGAAGCTCGGCTAACACGGTACTGATACCTCTACGTGTGTGTGTGTGTATGTAGCAGGGTCCCCCCTGGCCCTCCTCACCTGCGCAGAGTAGCGGATACCCCCGCACCATATCAGGTAGTTGCATGGGCTCCCAGCGACAACAGTGCCAGGGCGCTGCCATTTTGCGTGCGTTCGCGCATGCGCGGGAAGTCGTGCATGTGCAGTGTAGCCCCAGGAGTTCCGGCGGCCATGTTGCGACTGGAGCGGGGTTCGCCCATGCGTGGTGCGTATGAGGAGTTGCGGCAGCCATTACCTGTAGTGCAGGGCCCCCTAGATGTTGCGCATGTGCAGGAAAGTGGCGCGGCGGCCATTAGTCTAGCGCAGGCGCAGATAGAGAGAGGTAGGCGGCCATTAGAGAGGCGCCCATGCGGTCCTCATAGGGATAAGCCCTAGGGGAGACTACAACTCCAAGCAGCCTCTGTGGACTGCCCTATGATCCCTGTCACATGCAGTCAGACAGCCACTAAGGTTGACAGATTCTCATGCTGCATATGGATACAATGTTGTGTGCAGACAGGAAGAGTCAGTTGGAGCTGGGAGAAGGGAGGGGGAGGTAGGTGTAGGGAGCAAGTGGCTTCTTACACAAGGCCAGGTTACCCCCAGGCCCCAGCTAGGCCCAACTCACCAGTAGATGTGTAGCTGCTGTGTAGGGAAGACCCTAAGGTAGGGACTTTGCCCTTTTAGCAGTAGCTTAGTCAGTGAGACAGAAGCTGCTGTGGGCTTTGACAAGAAGGGAGCAGTGTGACAAGTGTGTCTGGAATCAGACCTGCATCACTCAAGATAGAGACTATCGGTGTGGTGATATCATCTGGATTGGGAGAGGACGCCATTGCTGCGGATTCAGCGTTAGACGCAGACGGTTCCTTTCCTGTTGTTGCTGTGCCTGGGCGCAGGAGCCCGGGCGGGTATTTCTACAAGTGCACCAACTGTACCCTACATACCGGTTTCCTTACAGGCACTGATCCCGCCTAGTGGGTGGGTTGCTGGACTATTGGGACAGTTGGGTATAGGTGTAAGGGTATAGACCAGTTAGGGGCAAGGTTATAGCTGCCAGCTAGTGGCAGAGGGTAACACGGCTGTGTTGCTATATGTGATTATTGATGTGATGTTATTGTTTTGCCCATATAGTAAACAGTTACATATATACTTCCTTGTATGTGTTTCCTATTTGTGGGTCCTGTGTCAGGGGTCATTCTATACACCTGGAATCCCTGCACAGGTGGAGGCGCTGTAAGTATATGTTCCAGGATACACCCCAGGCTCCCAGTGGTGGAGGTTCAGACCTCCTGTGAGCCTAACAGGTATTGCACCACACTGTAACATATGTAGATTTCCCCATATGGTCCCTATCTGCGATTGGGGGAGGGGAGGGGGGGAATACCTGTTACATATATATATATATATATATATATATATATATATATATATATATATATATATATATATACACAAACATACACACATTCTTGGATTCTCTGTTTTGCTGTTATTGTCATATCTTTTGTTTCATGTCAGCCTATTTTTAAAGATTTATATTTTTAATAGGAACTGTGTTTTATTAGCAATATATTGTATTTGTACACTACGCTACAGTAATGTTAGCTACACTAATGTTTTCTTCATAACTTTCGTTCTATCAAAGCACAATTTGTTTTAATGATTTTTATTCCCTTTATTCTTGTCTGAGTATCTGGATATGCCCTTCACTGTACTGCAATCATTTTGTGATATTGTCATTTCCACATTTTTATGGCTCAGTGGGGTGTAAAGTGCATTGAATGGTAGTAGCTCTGAAGTGTGACAAACCACTTCTAAAGAGCCCTTTCCAATCGGATTGGCATGCTTTGCTATTCTGTAAGCGCCCTTACCTCATGTGCACACCATGTCTAAACTTCGGGGGGGGGGGGGTAAGGGGGGCTGTTCAAGTGGTTTCACTCTTGCTCTGAAAATCCAATTGGTTTGTCAAAAAAGTCTCAAACTCACATTTTTTGCCCACAACTGCTATTGTAGTACAGTAGCTCTTTTATGCAGACCACCTCTAAAAACACCATCTTAAGGCTGGGGAGATTGGTATTGCAAGTTACCTCCAGAGCCTAAAATATGGGGTTGGCTGAGAGAGTAAAACTCATAAATCAGGCTGGAGAGGGAGTTAGCACCACCTCTGGTCATTTCGCTTCTAAAATAAGTACAATCCATGCGTTTTGGCTGTGAAAACCGTGCGGTTTGTAACTTTTTTGAGAAGCGTTTAGAAGAAGCAGTTTGCAATAGAGAATATGGTTATTCTCACATTTCCTACTGCTATTTCTGAACATGCCAAACTGTGCGGTTTGGCAATGATAACTTCAGAGCTACTAGAATAGGCCTCTTAATGTGAAAAGTTATATACTGTGTCAAGTTAGTAAACATCAATTTCTAATATTTTCTTTGAATACTACTTCTGTTTTGTATTTGTCCATATTAAATTACAAAAGTGTGATTCATAATTTGAATAAATACAAAAAATGAATCAAATCATTTTCAATACTACTAATTGTATTTAGCCATATGAAAAGCTGCACCTACAGTATTACAGTAAACACACTAAGGGTGTGTGCAAAATGTTGTTAACATTTGGTACCACATGCACAGGGAAATACACTTATGTCAAAATAAGATCATACTGTATTTACAAACAGTATAACACTTCACCGCACAAACTCCCATTGACTTAATGACCCAATCAGCATTTTCACAGTTTAATAAATGCAGTTGCCCCCATAGTGTTCAATAACATGAGAACCAGGCTAACAAACAGTACATGATGAATGAGCTACAGTACCATTCAAGTAAATAGAAGTTGATGTGCTATTTACAGTTACCCCACTTCTCACAATATGGAAACGAGGGAATTTATTAAATCCTAGTTCACCCCTTGAATGGCAGAGGGTTTACCACAAAATGGTCTATGTGTTCTAGGGAGCTTGTGCGCAACTCATGCAGTGTCATCATGCTTTGTTTTCTTTATATCTATGTAACAGTGTTTCCCCCACCCCTTGGGAGAATGGTGCTGGGGAGAACAGGACTGGTTCTGGGGTACATTGTATTTGCTTATCTCTGGGTCCCAGCGCATCCATCTGCTGCAGGCTCCAGATGTACGGAGGCAATCTCCTATGGTAGAAATGGTTACCTCTCCCCTCAGAAAGATTACACTCTAGGCAGGAGGTATAGTCAACTGGATCTTGTTTATTGGCCTTCTGTACACACACAGTAACACATGGCCTCTGCCCAATGCAGTTCACTGTAGGTCTCCAACACCCGGATGGTCCATGGACCTACACTATGGGTCAAGGGCCCCCACAGCAGTCCCTGCTCTTCCCTGACCCTCTAGCAGGGAAGGGGAAAGGTTGAGACACTGTCTAAATTTGGTATTGCAACCCCTTAAGTACAGTAGGGGGAAGGTACCAGGTCTGAACCCAGGATTGGGCAGAACACATACCTAGCCCCACCTCTTCCCCTGTCACTCAAGGATCATGTGTGGGCAAACCCCATAATTGGTCCTGATACTGCCTGATCTTACCAGGGCTTGCATGTCAGGGAGGGCAGACTGGTAGCCAAACCAGACATGGCTACATCTACACTACAACTCATATAATATAGAGTTGACTAGTCCTCTCTATTAAAGTAGAGTGCGTGTCTGACCAACATATTGAGATATTTTGGCATGAAAATGCAGATCTCTTGAGCTTCCATTGATTTGCTTTGGAATAAGATAATTGTTGTAGGGAGCGAGTTAGAAAATCCTGAGGGCAACTCTCATACTGTATGAATACAAAGACTTGGCTTCCAAATAGAAGGAACGTTTTGGGGAGCAGTAAACTAGGTAATATCAATAGTTTTCCATTACTGTTGCCAAGTATATGGCCTTACTATGCCCCTTTCTATGCAAGCAGAAAAACACAGTCAGCTCCTCTATACTGCATAATTAATAATAACATACAATATACTACTCTTACATATTTCACTGCATCTCTAGAGAAGTTCATTGCAAACCCAGACAACAGCACCATCTAGTAATAAAGTTCAATAAAATATAAATTTAAGGCACTGTTTTTTAGAGACATTAAAATACAATTGAGTGCTGTTGAGTATCGACTTTAAGAAACTGCACTCAAAATGCTGACCAAAATGATCTCTGTATGGTACATAAAGAACTGCAATGATTTCTTGCTTCACATTAGACTAATGCACAGCATATAAATTCTGTTAAGGCCCTACTTATCAATGTAAAAAGTCACCAAGCATAGAAGCAGCTAACCGGACTTAAACTTTCATAAGACCTATAGGCGAGTCAGAATGTCGGGGAAACAATTATTACTGTATGAAGAAAAGCTAGGTTGACCCACAACAATGTCTGCATAAATAATGACATATTCATTGCATATTCTGTTGCTGCTATACCCGCAGTAATATATTTGACCAATAGCAACCTATAGCATTTTTTTTAAAGATGTTTATCCTTATGGGACGTAAGTTATTTTATGGTTGTTTGGATTCGCCATCCTGGCGGTCGCAGACCGTCTCCTCACCCCAACAAGCCTTCCGTGATGGACACTCAGGTTGCGCGGTCTCGTGGTCCCAGTATGCGCGTGCTGACCTTGCGCGGCCTGATCCCTCATCTGCGGATTCGGACCCCGCCTCCCACTCTGCCGCACAACGGGTGCGTTCGGCCAGCCTCCCTGCTGACGCGTGGTACAAGCCCCGCCCCCGCTCTGGTGATGGACAGGACCGGTGTAGGAATGACGCATGTTCTCGGCTCCGCTCCTGACCTCCATGACACGCGTGGGTCGACGCACGATTGATCCCGCCCCCTCTTGTCCTAAGGTCCCCCAGAATCGGCGTGGGAGTGACGCGCACTCCAGGCTCCGCCCCCGGACCTCTGTGACGCTCGCGGGACGGTGCGCGAGCAGTTCCGCCCCCATCCCCGATTGGGCTGCATCATAGGGCACACCTGTGTGCACCTATCGGTGCTTACTTCCTGGTTCCACCCTGGCTGGCTATTGGAGGCTCCACCTTTACATCAATAGAAATAGGTGATAGTGCGCAGCTAATAACTAGTAAACAACAAATAATTAGTGAACAGTGCACCGTGATTTTAGAAACAATAATGTAGACCTTAAATGTAGATCTGACACTAAACGTGGGTCTGCAGTCTTTCTTGGGGGTGGCTCGACACCCCAGGAACTAGACAAAAAACAAAAGAACAGGGCGCACAACGCACATAGTGAAGTAAAGTAAAAAATGTGACTTTATGATTAAAAGTATCTCCAAGACGGAGAACGCTGTAAAGGGCAGACGAGACGACCACAGATCCACCGCTTGCTGAGATCCATCCGAGGGTGTCGCTCATTGTCATCTCCTGGTGTGGTAAACCTATATACCAACTGCTTGTGTATTCTAACTTGATGTACGCAGAACTATTTACTTTTAATCATAAAGTCACATTTTTTACTTTACTTCACTATGTGCGTTGTGCACCCTGTTCTTTTGTTTTTTGTCCACCTTTACATACCTTCAGTCTGCTCTCATTCCTTGCTGAGCATAGTCTAGTCTGACGCCATGCCTTGCTGCATTCTAGCTCCAGACCTTGCCTTGCCTTGCCTTGCTGATTAACCTCTTGTTGCCTGACCCTGCTTGTCTCTTGGATTCCGCACCTCTCCTCTCCTGATCCGGCTACGAACGACCATTCTCCTGTTTCCAGTCCTGACCTTGGCTAAGTACTCCAACGATCCGATATTCTCCTAAACTTAACCTGGCTATGTACCCCGACACCCCGCTACTCTCCAATCCTGAACTTGGCTACGCACTCTGACGATCCACAACTCTCCGCTCCTGAACCTGGCAAGTACTTTGACTATTCTCCAATCTGTAATCCTGACCTGGCTTGAACAACTACTTTACATCCTAAGCGCGCCCGCATGGCTTTGTGTCGCGTTAACCAATTCCCTACCTCAGCACTGCGGTCGCGCTTCATTTGTGGTGAGCTACGCTTTACAGTATGCTCAGCCACACAAACTTCGACCCCGCTGAGGTAGGAAGAGTCCTGCTCACAGACGCAAGCTACCTGACTACCTTAGAGGAAAATATTGTGGGTAGCGAGCAAACCATGCTCTCCTTTCAGGAGAACTTTCGCACCCTTTCTCGTGCGTTACAAGAACCTCACTCTCCCCTTGTGCCTGCTGTTCCTGATATTCCCACTAATCCAGTTTTGCCCTTCTCTCAGGAACCTAGTTTACCTACCCCCAATCGTTATGGGGGCGACCCTCATGAATGTCGGGGGGTTTTGAATCAATGCTTTTTACAATTTGAAATTAATCCTTCAAGCTTTACTGCACCCAGCGTCAAGGTGGCGTACATTTTCTCTCTCCTTGTAGATGACGCTCTTGCCTGGGCCTCTCCCATCTGGGAGCGAAGATCCGACCTCACACAGGATATCAGAGCCTTTGCCTGGGAATTCCGGAAAGTGTTTGATACACCCGGTCGTAAGGTATGTGCCTCCTCTGTACTTTTTCATGTCTCTCAATGCAGTCGCTCAGTCGCCAAATATGCTTTCGAGTTTAGAACTACAGCTGCCGAGACCGACTGGAACGATGTAGCCCTGGCCGCTGCCTTTTGGCAAGGTTTATCGGAAACCTTGAAGGATGAGTTGGCAGCCTACAATCGCCCCACTGATTTGAAGGAGCTCATTGCTGTTTGTATCAAGGTGAATCGTTACCTCCTAAAGAGATGTTCAGGGAAGGTTCACCATCGTACCATCACAGCCCGGAACAGTCCCGGTCAGGTGAGCTGAGGTTTACACCCCTGATACGTCCGAACCTATGCAATTAAGGTGTACTAGCCTTTTCAAATCAGAGAAATTACGATGCAAAAACGCTGGCCTGTGTCTTTACTGCGGTGTTGCTGGACATTTCGCCTATTTATGTCCCCAAAAGTCGGGAAACGCAAAGTTCCCATGAGTCCCGTGGGAGTCTCTTTGGGAACGCTTTTTCTCTCCCCTATTTCTACTGACAACCCGTCTTGCATTCTTGTCCCCATTACACTCTATGGGGAGGGCTTTCATGTATCTACTCTTGCTATCATCGATTCAGGTGCCGGAGGAAACTTCATAGATCAAGCTTTTGCAGAACGCCATCTGGTTCCGACCAGGCACAGAAAGAAGCCCATCGCTCTTGAAGCCATTGATGGAAGACCTCTGCAGCCGGCATTCATCTCCTTGGAGACAGAGGTGCTTCAACTCAAGGTGCAAGACACATACCTGGAAAAGATCCAATTCAATGTCATCCTTACTCCTTTCATCAGCATGATCCTCGGGCTACCCTGGCTACAGATTCACAACCCTCGGGTAGATTGGCTCAACAAGGAACCCATCCAATGAAGCCCCTTTTGCCATAAGAACTGCATTCTGGAAGCAAGTAGCATCGGGGGTACCAACGTGTCTGCGGAGAAAGAGAAGGAGAAGGTACAATTGCCAGATGAGTACGCTGAGTTTCGGGAAGTCTTCGATAAGGCCAGATCGGAGATTCTTGCCCCTCACCGCCCGTTCGATTGTCCCATCGATCTGCTTCCAGGCACTACAGCCCCCAGAGGGACTTGTTATCCATTGTCTATGCCTGAGACCAAGGCAATGAAGGAGTATATTGCGGAGAACTTACAGAAGGGGTTTATTCGTAAATCTACCTCTCCTGCATGCGCAGGGAGTTTTTCTTTGTGAAGGAGGACGGGACCTTACGCCCTTGCATAGACTACCGGCCCCTTAACAAATTCACCGTCAAAAAACACTATCCCTTGCCCCTCATTACTGAACTGTTTGATCGATTACAAGGAGCTAGTATCTTTTCTAAGCTGGATTTACGAGGTGACTATAATCTTGTCAGAATCCGTCAGGGGGATGAATGTTAGACGGCTTTCAATACCAGAGATGGACATTATGAGTACTTGGTCATGCCTTTTGGTCTGTGCAATGTCCCAGCCATGTTTCAGGATTTCGTAAATGAAGTTTTCAGAGATCTCCTCAACTCTTTTGTAATCGTTTATCTTGATGACATTTTAATTTTCTTTAAATTCAGACAGGAACACATCTCTCATGTGAAACAGGTGCTCCTACGCTTACGCCAGAACAAACTTTTTGCTAAACTGGAGAAATGTCATTTTCATCAAACAGCCACCATTTTTCTAGGCTACATAATTTCTGATACCGGCCTCACCATGGATCCCGCCAAGGTCAAAGCTGTCTTAGATTGGCCACAACCTACTACCCAGAAAGCAGTACAACGCTTCCTTGGATTATCAAACTATTACCGTAGGTTTATTAAAAAATGTTCTTCTCTAGTGGCTCCGCTTACGGAATTATCCAAGAAGGGAGCGGACCCTGCTTCTTGGTCCGCTGCTGGACTCCAGTCTTTCGCCCACCTCAAAAAGGCCTTTGTGTCCGCCCCTATTCTCATTCATCCTGATCCCAAACTTCCTTTTACCCTTGAGGTCGATGCCTCAGATGTGGGCGTAGGCGCCATTCTGTCTCAAAGGAAGAATTCCCTGTCCAGGTTGCATCCTTGTGCATTTAAAAAAAAAAAAATTCTCTTGCTACTACAATGTCGGGAACCGGAAACTCTTGGCCATGAAGCTGGCTCTCGAAGAATGGAAACCTGCTTGAGGGTACTGAAGATCCAATAACCATCCTCACGGATCATAAGAACTTGCTTTACATTGAAGGCGCACGCCGCTTGGGAGCCCGTCAAGCCAGGTGGTCATTGTTTTTCTCTAGGTTTAATTTCATAATTCCCTACCTTCCCGGATCTAAGAATATTAAAGCTGACGCTCTTTCTCGACAATTTTCCCTGGACGACAAGACTGAGGATCAGCAAAAACCCATTTTACCGCCCAAATGTATTCTCTCGGCCACATCATTTGGAGCGCTCAAGGACATTGTCCATCAACAAAGCCACATCCCTACTGGCATCTCACCTCCACAGGACCGTCTCTTCACTTCACCACTACACCGTAAGAAGGTCCTCGAATGGAGTCATTCGTCCAAATCTGCAGGCGATCCCAGCACCAAAAGGACCTTGGACCTCATCTCCCGCACCTTTTGGTGGCCAGGAATGCAAAAGGACATAAAAAAATTGTAGCTGCGTGCCCTACGTGTGCCAGGACTAAAACACCCAGGATACCTCCTGCAGGTCTCCTTCAACCTCAACCTGTTCCAGATCGGCCATGGACACATTTGTCTATGGATTTCATTATGGACTTGTCTAGATCCAAGGGTATGGACACGATTCTTGTAGTAGTAGACCGTTTTTCGAAGCAGACCCATTTCATACCCCTTAATGGCCTGCCCAACTCTCCCAGATTAGATGACATCTTCATTAGGGAGATTTTTCGGTTACATGGAGTACCCTTGGAAATTGTTTCAGATAGTGGATCGCAATTTATTTCTAATTTCTGGTGCTCGTTTTGCCTCCAGCTAGGTATCGCCCTTCATTTCTCGTCGGGATTTCACCCACAGACCAATGGTCAAATGGAGAGGACAAACCAGTCCCTTGAACAGTATCTTCATTGCTTTACGTCAGATTCTCAAGATGACTGGGCTGAACTCTTACCCTGGGCAGAATTCGCCCACAATAACACACAAAGCAGATTTACCCTGGAGTCGCCGTTCTTCATAAATTACGGTTTCAAGCCTTCTACTCTTCCTCTTGTTCTACCCTCCTCAGTGGTCTCAGCGGCGGATGACAGGATAAAAACCTTACAAGACCTGTGGGAAAAGATCCAGGTCAACATCAGGCAAGCAGTCAATAGGCAAAAGAATCAGGCAGATCGCCACCGCAGACCTGCTCTGGACCTGCTCTGGACCTTAAACCTGGCGACAAGGTCTGGTTGTCATCCAGTAACATCAGGCTGAAAGTACCCTCTATGAAGTTCGCACCCAGATTTCTTGGACCCTTTGCTACAGTATATCCGAAAGGATTAATCCGGTGGCATACCGTCTCGCTCTCCCACCTTCCATGAAGATCCCCTCTGTATTTCATGTTTCTCTTCTCAAACCGGTGGTCCAGAATGCCTTTTCAGTCCCAGTGGCCCCCACCTCTCCCCTCATGGTTCAAGGACAACCGGAATACGAGATCCAATCCATCCTTGACTCTAAGATCTCCAGAGGTTCCCTACACTATCTGATGCATTGGAGAGGTTTTGGCCCGGAGGAGAGATCCTTGATTCCGAGTCACCGGGTTCACGCAGCCAAAATGGTCCGTATGTACCACGCCAAATTTCTGGAGAAGCCATCGGGGAGTCGCCCGGAGGTTGCTCCTAAAGGGGGAGGGGGGTACTGTGAGGATTCGCCCTCCTTGCGGTCGCAGACTGTCTCCTCACCCCAACAACCCTTCCGTGATGGACACTCAGGATGCGCGGTCTCGTGGTCCTAGTACGCGTGGACCTTGCGCGGCCAGATCCCTCGTCCGCGCTTTCTGACCCCGCCTCCTGCTCTGATGCATTACGGATGCATTTGGCCAGCCTCCCTGCTGACACGCAGTACATGCCCCGCCCCCACTCTGGTGATGGACAGGACCGGCGTGGGAGTGAAGCGTGCTCTCGGCTCCGCCCCCTGACCTCCGTGACACGCGTGGGGATGATGATGAATATGATAATGCTTCAGATACAAGTGATGATACTTGGATAATTGTAAAGGATCAGAGTGCTGCTACATTGAGTGTTGCTTATGTCGAACAATTCTGAAAAGGTGTAGAGGTACCCGTCTTGTCACCTCTGCATTAAGATGTCACGTCGTCTACCATCACCATTCAAAGTGGCAGAAAGCCTAAGGATAAGGCCCAGCTGCCTCAGACCACGTGCCCGCACTGCAGACAGGCGGCGCGTGGAGAGGCACTTGACCGCTATCTGCGGTCTGTAGGGAGCGGTGGCCGGGGGGGCGTGGTTTAAGCGGAGGGCTGCAGCGGGGGTCTCCCGGGCTGCAGGAGGGACCCCCCACATGCCCTCTGCTGATCTCCGTGCTACTCCCCCCCTCCACAGCTCCCGTCCGATACACCCTCCTCCACAGCTCCCGTCCGATACACCCCCCCCCCCCCCAGCGGATGGCTGCAGCGGGGGTCGGTCTCCCGGGCTGCAGGAGGGTGCTGCTGAAAGCTAAGCAGCTACCCCCCCTACACATGCCTTCACAGCTGATCCCTCCGTCGAGACAGACACACACACACACACCTTACCTTTTGGAGGTTGACAGCTCCAGCTCTCGCCGCTGATAGGCTCACCAGCGCACCACGTGACGCGTCACCGCTCGGGATCGCAATTCTCTTGCATCCCCTGGCGGCTGACTCGTCACTGCGCATAGTGAGCCATGCAGGGAGGGGGGACTGGGACCGGCTCAGGAGGAAACCCCTGCAGGAGTAATGCGCACGCGGCCACCGGACGCAGCGGGACAAAAGCCTTAGATAGGCAGGCTAAGACAAAGAGGGTTCAACCACCTAGCAGTCAGACTGTGTACTGACAGGTGAAGATGGAGACAATGGCTTACCATTCCCGCAGACACCACTAACAAGGTTACATAAAGGGGCCTGTATCTCGGGAAGCAGGGGGTCCCCGGACCTAAAACCAAAGCGGTTCAGCTCCTGAGACCCTCTGCACATCTACAGTATGAATAAAACACACATATCAATACACAATCATTCCTTACCTTTGCGGCTATCTGCTATGGTAACGAAGCAGCATGAATATATTTTTAATAATACTGTACAGTGAGCAGGGGGTACCCTGAGCTGAACCGCATTGCTTTGTGTACCAGGGACCCCCTGCTTCCCGAGTTACAGGCCCCGGTATGTGTGATCGGGTGGGCAGTGTCGCCGCCATGTTTATAGCGTCCCATACATTACGTGCCCGCAATAAAGATGGCATCGACACTGTAACTGATGCCCCAAACCGGGGCCTGTAACTCGGGAAGCAGGGGGTCTCTGAGCCAGAAATCAATGTGGTTCAGCTCAGGGGACCCCCTGCTCCCGCACAATATTATTAAAATACATTAATGCTGCTTCATTACCATAGCGGATAGCCGCTAAGGCAATGAAGGGGTTAACGCATAATAGCATGTTTATTGGGGACAATTGCCCCCAATAAACATTGCAATACACAACATACAATACAGTAATGGGCAACATTACTATTATCCACAAATGGATAATAGTGAATGTGCCCATTTAAAATACATAAAGAACAATAAATACATTGTGGGTCCACCTCACTTCTCACTATGTGTATTTTATTCCAATCTGTTCTATTTTAATTATATTATTTTTTATATATTTTTTGTTTTACTTTATACGTTTATTATGCCATTATTACTTCATATCTCTGATACTAACTTAAGTTTCTCTTTTTCTTCTCTCTCCCACGATTTGAGTTAATTAATTAATTAATAGTACTGCTCCTGTGCTTTTAAGTGTGTTTTAGTAGCGTCGTCGCTTTTTGACTACAGAGTTATGTACCCCCTAATGGGGAGAACCTGTGTGTAATTCAATTGGTTGATTTTTTAATTAATTATTTGATTGTTTGTACTATATATATTGTGAGCCCTTTTGGGGGGGTGTGATTATTCTCCTGAGGAAGCTGTTTCATACAGCGAAACGCGTAGAGCCTGCTTGCAGCACAGCTGTAATACAGTCTGGAAGCTGCTCCATCTTTGAAGGCACAGAGTCAACACTGCGATCCTGCCGTCCCCTTCACTGTCTACTCCAAGCCGGAAGTCGGCAGTCCAAGGCCCGGACGTGACGTCAGACGCTCTCCATCTGCGATCCGGCGAGGGGGCACTCTCGTGGAGGGACTTTGAAGTGGCTGCAGCTCTAACACCTCGTTTGCTGACCGACTGCCTCAAGTAAAATCTTATGTGATTTTGTTCTATGTACACAATGTGAGTACATGTCTTATGTGCTTTTAAATATAAAATTTACGTTTTTATGATCTACACTTTGGCCTCTCCCTGTTTTGCATGATCCTGACTGCGAGTGGAAGCCTGCACGAATCATCTCCCATTCCAATACCAGTATATGCTGCTGTTACACCTACTTGTTACTACGAGTGGAAGTCTCCATGAACCACCTCTTGTTCCAACATCAATATTTGCTGTCTTCATACCTACTTGTTGTAAGTAGGCATTTTATTAGAGCCAAGATTTGCCATAGATCCACATTCTGTGTTTACTTGCTGCACCATTATTCCCCTTTTTTTTCTTTTTGGGTGTTCCTGACATCATCGCTCCCTTCCTACCCTGGATGCATCATTACTTGTAAGGGAATCAGTACATATTCCCTGTGAAGGTTGAGAATTTTTTCAGTTACTGTACACCCTATAATTCACTTTTACACATTTTTTTTGCACTATCACTGTTGTTTAGCGCCGTTCCAAGTCACTGGGTTCCGATCTAGTACACCATGTGACAGAGGTTTGGGGGAGAATGGATATGACGTCAGTGAAAGCCTGTCACATGGTACTAGAGCAGGGATAGACTTCGCACGCTCTGATTGGCTACCGTACCATGTGAGGCCGGCCATGTTTCTTTTCATGACGTCATCTTAAAGGCAATTGAAGCAAAGCCATTCTAATTGGCTGTGCTTTCATTGCCTTTAAGTGACGTCATCATTTTTTTTTGTATCGACCAAAACACATGGTTTTCATGGCCCAATCAGGGCCGTGGAAACCATGACAAAAATGTGACGTCATAGGCCTTTAAAAGCCGATGTCGTCTCATTTTGAAGCCACACGCCGAGGAGGAAGGCCCTCCCGAAGAAGAAGAAGACCAGGGCGTGGCAGCAGACGGGAAGAAGACCCTGGAACAGAGCCGCAACTGAAAAAAAGAAGAATACAGATGAAGATGGATTACAAGTAGAAGACCCCTGGATTGTTTTTTTTAAATTATTTTAATGTTTATTATTTTATGGGTTCCTGTTCGTGGATTGGTTCGTGAGTAAGCTGTTCAACGGGAGTCGGTGAGTGAGTCAAGTAATGGTAAGTGAACTAAAGAAATGTATTTTATGTTACTTTTTTGTTGTTGCTTTTTACATGTGTTTTTTTTATTGTACATCATTTCTTGCCACTGTATGTATTTATGTATGTATGTCTAGAGAGATATATACATACAGGGTAAGAAATGATAGTGTTTGAAAAGCTTGATTTGCACTATGTTAAATGATTTTGGCTATGCTGCTATGCATAGATGTGTGATCAATGTATTTTATAATTAGATAGATGTAATTTTTGGGCTTCTATGCTGTACTTTAGGTCATGGTGAGGATTTCTTTTGTATATTTTAATTTTTGGTGTCCTATTTTGTATGATGGTAACTTGTTCTCTTTAACGTTTGCTCTAGTTAATTGTGTAATTGGTATGAATGGTATTTTAATTGTTTTGGGATGTAATTAATGTATGTAAATTGATTGAATTACATAGTATACTTCTTTTGATGTAATGGTATTTTCTATGGAATATTGTATTGTTAACATGGTGTCCTCATAACCTTTCTATAGTAATCTATGTAATAAGGAAACATCACATCTATGAAAGGTTCAAAATCATGTAATCAACGTTTTAATAGGTATCTTTCAATCATGTATGCAAATTAACTTGTCTATAAGTACTGTGGGGTTACAGCCAATGGGTAACCCCTGATGAAGTCATCCTGATGACGAAACGCGTAGGGCGTGGCTGAGACGGAGGAGGCACTTTCCCACTGAACTCAGTGCATTGCGGATGCAGTATTGAGAGCGGCAAGCCAGACCAGAAGGAACGGGCAGATCTCCACTATTCCTGGTGGTGCAGCAGCCAGAACGAAGTAGGCAAAGTCTGTGGCTCCCGGAGGGATTTCCTGCTGCGGGGCACATGCCGGGAGGACGTCATTTCCGGTGAAGGAGACTACGCAACACGTGTGTAGGAGAAGACTCCATTGCTGTTCCAGACGCTACCGGAGGCTTATGAGGGCTAATCTCATAACTGCTCGTTATTTCCGTTTGATTTGTGAGTGGGCATTTGTCTGTTTTTTAATGTTCCATAAAATCATTGTTTTACTTTAATGCACTAGGTGTGCGCCTGTTTTTTTTCTCTTTTTCTCTCATATATATATATATACACTGGCGACACACTTTATTCGAGCTCGGCTAGTCCCACGAATTCGGGTATACCCGGGTGTATTGAGGTTTGTGACTGTTTTCTGCCCGAGTGCATTGAGTTATTTTCCGGCAGGGATTGAAGCATTTTATTGCCGTTGGCTGCAATACTGCACACTACATATATATATACTGCATTACAATTCATGAATTTATGCCATCTGGTAGACACGCGAAGCATTGCAGCCTATTAAATCCTAATCATTATCATTTAACAGATCAGCCGCCCATCAGCCAGGCATGAACCCAGGCTGGGAAGGCAAATGCAACGGGGCTTGTCAGAGGTGAGGAGCGGCGCATTCCAGGTATCTGCCAGGTACATACCGGGTATTTGCTCGAATAAAGTGTGTCGGTGCAGTATATATATATATATATATATATATATATATATACATATATATATATATATATATATATATATAAATTATTTATAATTTTATTGTAAAAAAAAATTCATGATGAAGCCACTGTACAAAGGAATGCGTGAAGGGTGGGTATGTGGCCATGATGGCTTAACCCCTTAATTACCTTTGCGGTTAGTATCCGATAAGGTGATTAAGGGGTTCATTGATATGTGAATGTCATTGCAATGTATTGGCTATGTTTTATTTTGGCAACGGACCACAAGGATGATGCTGGCGACGGGGCCTTCTTATTCATGATGTCAGTAGAATTTTCTTTATTTTACTATGCTAGTTAATGTGTTTAATAATGGCCAAATAATGTATTATCCCTATCTGGACAATAGTTATTTGGCACATTATTGTACTTACTGTATGTGTTGGGGTGGGGGGAGGGGGTATTGGCCCCAATGGTATGTGGGTAGGCCTCTCTTTTGGGTAGTGGGTGAGGGTGGTTAGGCCTCATGGGTTGGGGGGGTAGTGGGGTAGGGTATGTGGGTGATGGTGGGTTAACCCCTTAATGACTGTAGCGGTTATTAACCGCTACGGTGATTAAGGGGTTAGGGGACATTACATTGGATGTTTTTATTCTTGTTTCTGTTTTGCAGAAGCGGATGGGGCATTAGCAGGATGAAGATGAGGATGTCCTTCATTGTGGCAGCCGGACAAGGGTGAGTGCTATATGTATTTAATATATATATATATATATATACAGTGTTCGACAATCCTATACATTTACACGCCCGGGGCGGGTGGATTTAACCACCGGGCGAGTAAATATTGGCCCAAGCAGAACACGTGCATGTTTTTTTTCATTTCCCCGCTCGCGCTGAATTTTCCCTGCTCGCGCTGAAAAAATAAATAAATAAATAACTCCCCCTACCTGATTGCTGATTGGCGCGCGCTCCCAGGCTTTGTGGGCGCGCAGCCAGGCTCTATATGAGCCCGCCCCCAACGAGCAGCCATTTTTTCTGGCCAGAGATCAGTTGGAGAGTACTAGAGTAAGTACTCTCCAATCCTCCATCCCCTCTGCTCCTTCCCTGCCTCCTGCAGTTCCCCCTTACTCCCGCTTCCCCCCCCAATACCCGCGCGTGGCTGGAGATGGTAGCGAGGGTGTTCCACCGTCTCTCCCCGTCCCCCGCTTATCCGCGCGGGGCGGAGGTGTCCCCCCCTTATTCCCCCCAGCTTCCCGTGCCACTTCCAGCTTTCCCCGGTCCCCGCGCGGGGCGGGTGATGGTAGTGGGGGGTGTCCCCGCTTACCCCGGCTTCCCGTGATACCAGTGCGGGACGGGTGATGGTAGTGGGGGGTGTCCCCGCTTACCCCGGCTTCCCGCAATACCAGCGCGGGATGGGTGATGGTAGTGGGGGGTGTCCCCGCTTACCTCGGCTTCCCGCAATATCAGCGCGGGACGGTGATGGTAGTGGGTGTTTTCCCGGCTTCATGCGCCACTTCCCGCTTCCCAGATCCCCGCGCGGGGTGGGAGATGGTAGCGGGGGTGTTCCCCTCTTACCTCCTTGGTCTCCGCTTCCCCGCGGTCCCGTGGCTGTCCGCGCAGGGAGGGAGATGGTCGCGGGGGGGGCGAGCGGGGCAGTGGTGGTGGTGCTCGGTCGCGCGGCCTTTCCTCTTCTTCTCCCTGTCGTGTGTGTGTGTGTGTATGGGAGAGTGTGTGTGTGTATGCATGTATGTATGGGAGAGGTGTGTGTGTGTGTGTGTGTGTGTGTGTGTGTGTGTGTGTGTGTGTGTGTGTGTGTGTGTGTGTGTGTGTGTGTGTGTGTGTGTGTGTGTGTGTGTGTGTGTGTGTGTGTGCATGCATGGGAGAGCGTTTGTGTGTGTGTGTATGCATGGGAGAGTGTGTGTGTGTGTATGCATGCATGCATGGGAGAGTGTGTGTGTGTGTGTGTGTCTGTGCATGCATGCATGGGAGAGTGTATGTGTATGCATGGGTGTGCGTGCGTGCGTGTGTGTGTGTGTAGGATACCAGAAGTGTCACCCCACCCCAGTCACCCCACCACCCCACCCCAGTCACCCCGTCACCCCACCCAGTCACCCAGTCACCCCACCCAGTCACCCAGTCACCCCACCCAGTCACCCCGTCACCCCACCCAGTCACCCCGTCACCCCACCCAGTCACCCCGTCACCCCACCCAGTCACCCCACCCAGTCAACCAATCACCCCACCCAGTCAACCAGTCACCCCACCCAGTCAAGCAGTCACCCCGCCACCCCACCCAGTCACCCCGCCACCCCACCCAGTCACCCCGCCACCCCACCCAGTCACCCCATCACCCCACCCAGTCACCCCGTCACCCCACCCAGTCACCCAGTTACCCCAGTCACCCCACACCCGTCACCCTCTCTCTCTCTTTTATTTTAAAGCGGGGTTGGGGGCGGGACTAGGGTTGGGGGCGGGACTAGGGGCGGGGTTGGGGGCGGGACTAGGTGACGAGTAGATTATTTGGTTGGGCGAGTAGATTTTTGGGTGATTTGTCGAACACTGTATATATATATATTTATATATATATTTATTTAGTTAGTGTGGGGCTGTTTTGTGTGTTTTATTTTTATTATGGGTAGCGGGGGTGGGTGAAGGCGGTATTAGCCCCAACGGTGGTTTGTTTAGGGCTTGCGGGTGGGTAGTGGGAGGGTTTAACCCCTTCATTACTGTAGCGGTATTAACCGCTACGGTCGTGAAGGGGTTAAGCGCACCCGCAACCCCCCCGCAAGCCCTAAACAAACAACTATGGCAAAATACCCCCTTCACCCACCCTCGCTACCCACAATAAAGCTGGCACGGCGGCTTAACCCCTTCATTGCCTTAGCGGTTAGCCGCTAAGATAATGAAGTGGCCTTTAAAAGCATTTTTCCTGCCTCGGATGCATGCCGGGGGGCTCCGTTTCTGGTATTAATGGTATCACCTCAGGAGACCCCCGGCATCAATCCCAGCCAGGAAAAAGGCCAAAAAATTTTCTAAGTGCCGATCCGCCGCTCATCAGCAGCCTCTCACCATCAACTAAGCAGAAAAGACTCGGGCGCTCCCTCCAAAGGGAGTAATGAATGTGATAAAATATAAAAAGTTTTTACAACCTTGAGACTGTTGCACAAGGGTCCCTTCAGTGATGTCGTCTCTCCTATGACTCTGACCCCTATAGGATCTATCCAGGATCTTCGTTAGTACATGGGAACAGGGAAAAGAAGGGGGAGCACAGGTAGAGGGATGGTATAGTGTGATATAGTTATATACACTGGCGACACACTTTATTCGAGCTTGGCTAGTCCCACGAATTCGGGTATACCCGGGTGTATTGAGGTTTGTGACTGTTTTCTGCCCGAGTATATTGGGTTATTTTCCAGGCAGGGATTGAAGCATTTTATTCCTGCTGGCTGCAATACTGCACAGTATATATATATATACTGCATTACAATTCATGAATTTATGCCATCTGGTAGACACGCGAAGCATTGCAGCCTATTAAATCCTAATCATTATCATTTAACAGATCAGCCGCCCATCAGCCAGGCATGAACCCAGGCTGGGAAGGCAAACGCAACGGGGCTTGTCAGAGGTGAGGAGCGGCGCATTCCAGGTATCTGCCAGGTACATACTGGGTATTTGCTCGAATAAAGTGTGTCGGTGCAGTATATAAAACCTCTAATACAACTATAAGAGAAGTGGTGGGAGTAATACAAATGCAAACACACTTACACGGCCTTGTGTAAATGCTGTCACATCAAAGTATCTTTGCGTTCTTCTTTCTTTTCTTCCTCTTTTTCTTTTTCTTCTGTGGATGTGTCTCCTTTTTCGTCCCTTTTATTTTAGGTCCAGTGGAGTTCTTCTATTCGCCGGCAACTCTTCCTTCAAGTGTCACCCTCAAGTCAAACAGAAGAAAATACACATGTATGAGCAGTGTGGCAAACACCAGTGGTGAACCGTAACCCGCTGTTGTGTAAAACAGCAAATAACTACAGTCACTCACACGGCCCAGTGTGAGTGCGGCCTGTGGGGGAGATATCTTTTCTTTGTCACACGTAGCAAACGCCAATATTTGATGAATAAATAATGGGATGTATATAATAAATATAAAATATAAAGTATAAAACTCACACGGCCTCGTGTGAGTCAACACACATAGGAGTATCTTTAGTAGGAAAATGATAATGGTCAATATAAAAAGATATGATACTCACACGGCCTTGTGTGAGAAAACACATATAAAGGTATCTCTGGTGGCTGGAGTGTTAATATCCCAACTTGAGGGGGAGGTTAAACGCTACTCCCTTCCGGTACTAAGACAAGTGGAGATATCCAATATACGCTGATAAACTTTTATTTAACTTAAAACTATTAAAATAGAACACAAGAGTACTTTAAAATCACAAAAAACAGAAAAAATAACAGAAAAAATAATACAGCCAGTCTTTGGGGAGATGTAGCTCAGGTATCGGTGCACGCAGCTAGCTGACTCCGCGTCCGGATATTCTGCTGCGTTGCTCAGTCACCTGCTCCTTGACGGTGGCTGAAAATGTCCAAAACACTGACAAGAAAAGAGCAACGGGTTTCACCACTTTGCGGGCTTCCTCAGGCTCCGTAGCGAGCCCGTGTGAGTTTTATACTTGATATTTTATATTTATTATATACATCCCATTATTTATTCATCAAATATTGGCTATTTGTATTGGATACGTTTGCTACGTGTGACAAAGAAAAGATATCTCCCCCACAGGCCGCACTCACACTGGGCCGTGTGAGTGACTGTAGTTATTTGCTGTTTTACACAACAGCGGGTTACGGTTCACCACTGGTATTTGCCACACTGCTCATACATGTGTATTTTCTTCTGTTTGACTTGAGGGTGACACTTGAAGGAAGAGTTGCCGGCGAATAGAAGAACTCCACTGGACCTAAAATAAAAGGGACGAAAAAGGAGACACATCCACAGAAGAAAAAGAAAAAGAGGAAGAAAAGAAAGAAGAACGCAAAGATACCTTGATGTGACAGCATTTACACAAGGCCGTGTAAGTGTGTTTGCATTTTTATTACTCCCACTCTTATAGTTGTATTAGAGGTTTTATATATATAACTATATCACACTATACCATCCCTCTACCTGTGCTCCCCCTTCTTTTCCCTGTTCCCTCTCACCATGAGCTAGCCAACTTTTTTTGCCGTGGCTGATTCGGCATAAAAACGCCATTCTAGAGTGGCGAATAGCGCCGCTAAGCTACTCGCCACTACTAGAATACAGAGTGGCGGAAAATGTGTCTATTTTAGGCGGAAAGTGCCTTCTCGCCTCGCCAATGGCGGAAAAAAAAAAACGCCTACAAAACTGGCGGCTTTTTTGATTCTCACCACTTTCTCATCCCTTACTGAATAGGGGTAGGCATTTTTGGCGGGAAACGGGCGAGAAGTGCCTTTCCGCCGCTTACTGCATGAGGCCCATACTCTGCATCAGGGTTTAGTGAATCTCAAAAAGATAAACAGATGACAATGGACAAGAAGAGGAAGGTGTTTAGATTCTTTAAGTCAGAAGGGACGGAGACATCGTATCAGAATTATAAGGAATGTAACAAAAATTGGAAAAAGGGCAATCAAATTAGCAAAAATGTATAATGAAAAAAGGATTGCAATAGAAAGTAAGGTCAACCCTAAAAAGTTCTCTAAGTACCTTAATAACAAAAAAACGAGAAAAGAAAATATAGGACCCTTTCAGTGTGAGATGGGTTGGCAGATTATTGGAAATAAGGAAAAAGCAGAGGTATTAAACAAATTCTTTGCCTCTGTGTTTACCAGGGAAGAATCAAGTTCAATAGTAGTGCCGCAGAAGGAAGCCACAACCTCCATATTAATGAACAATTGGTTAACTGAGGAAGAAGTTCAGAAGCGACTTGAAAAAATTAAAGTATATAAGGCACCTGGCCCCGATGGCATACAGTACATCCAAGAGTTCTCAAGGAGTTAAGCTCAGTAATAGCCATACACTACCGACACACTTTATTCGAGTGTGGCCGGTACCGCAAGCCGGGAGATTTCCCGGCTTGCTAGTGGCCGCCCCTCGGCGTGCCGCGCGTCATAGACGCGCGGTCACGCGTCATCGGGAGCGTGCGCCCCCTGCACGCGTGTCCAGGGGCTCCCCGAGGGAGCCCTGGTGTCCCGCGATCGCGGGACAGCGGCAGGGGGTTCCGGGGGACCCGGCGGACCCGGCAGCGGTAGGGAGAGCGCCCCGATCGGAGGGCGCTCTTCCGCTGCTTCGGCGCGCGCCCGTCACACTCGGGCGCGCGCCAGGCTACTGCTGCGGCACAGAACGGGCAAATGCTCGAATAAACTGTGCCGCAGCAGTACAATGATATTTAATATTCAAGGACTCCATTTCCACAGGCTCAGTATGACAAGATTGGCATAAAGCAGATGTGGTGCCTATATTTAAAAAGGGAGCTAGATCACAACCGGGAAATTACAGATCTGTAAGCCTGACTTCAATAGTGGGGAAACTACTTGAAGGTTTAATACGGGATAATATTCAGGAATATCTAATGGAAAACAAAATTATTAGTAATAGTCACCATGGATTTATGAAGAATAGATCATGCCAAACTAACCTTATTTGTTTCTTTGAGGAGGTAAGTAGAAATTTAGACCAGAGTAATGCAGTTGATGTGGTCTACTTAGATTTTGCAAAGGCTTTTGATACGGTTTCACACAAGATCTTGGTGTACAAAATAAAGAAAATTGGACTCAGTAATAATATATGCACCTGGATTGAAAACTGGTTAAAGGACAGACAACAGAGGGTTGTCATAAATGGAACTTTTCAGGTTGGGCTAAAGTCGTGAGTGGAGTACCTCAGGGATCGGTACTGGGACCCCTGCTTTTTAACTTGTTTATTAATGACCTTGAGGTTGGGATCGAGAGCAAAGTCTCCATCTTTGCTGATGATACTAAATTGTGTAAGGTAATAGAATCAGAGCAGGATGTCATTTCTCTTCAGAAGGGCTTGGAGAGAATGGAAAAGGGGGCAGGTAAATGGCAGATGAGGTTTAATACAGATAAATGTAAGGTTATGCATTTGGGATGCAAGAATAAAAAGGCAACTTAAAAATTAAATGGAGATATATTGGGGGAATCCTTGATGGAGAAGGATTTAGGAGTGCTTGTAAACAGCAGGCTTAGCAATAGTGCCCAAAGTCATGCAGTAGCTGCAAAGTCAAACAAGATCTTATCTTGCATCAAACGGGCAATGGAGGGAAGGGAAGTAAACATAATTATGCCCCTTTACAAAGTATTATTAAGACCACACCTTGAATATGGAGTACAATTTTGGGCACCAATCCTACGAAAAGACATTATGGAACTAGAGAGAGTACAGAGAAGAGCCACCAAATTAATAAAGGGGATGGACAATCTAACTTATGAGGAGAGGCTAGCTAAATTAGATTTATTTACATTAGAAAAGAGGCGTCTAAGAGGGGATATGATAACTATATACAAATATATTCGGGGACAGTACAAGGAGCTTTCAAAATAACTATTCATCCCACGGGCAGTACAAAGGACTCGGGCCATCCCTTAAGGTTGGAGGAAAGGAGATTTCACCAGCAACAAAGGAAAGGGTTCTTTACAGTAAAGGCAGTTAAAATGTGGAATTCATTACCCATGGAGACTGTGATGGCAGATACAATAGATTTGTTCAAAAAAACGTTGGACATCTTTTTAGATGGGAAAGGTATTCAGGGATATACCAAAAAAGTATAATGGGAAGGATGTTGATCCAGGGATAAATCCGATTGTCAATTCTTGGAGTCAGGAAGGAATTTATTTTTCCCCTTATGAGATATCATTGGATGATATGACTCTGGGGTTTTTGTTTGCCTTCCTCTGGATCAATAAGTAAGTATAGATATAGGATAAAGTATCTGTTGTCTAAATTTAGCATAGGTTGAACTTGATGGACCTATGTCTTTTTCAACCTCATCTACTATGTAACTATGTAACTCCGCGCTGGTGCTGTCCTAAAAGTAGTGTTGGACTGATGGGGTTAAAACTCTTCCAGCCGTCTGCCGGAGGAACTCCACACCCCCTAAAAGAAAATGAGTTCCTTTACAGGAAGCTCACAAAACAAAGAAAGAAAAGGCAGAAAGTGCACTGAGCAAACTCAAATAGTCTTTATTTATAGCAACCCCAAACTCAGAGGTTGCACACATAAACACATAGGGGGTCATGCACTAAGCTACGATAAGTCACTTTTAGAGTGCAAAGTGCTCTTAGAACGTGATTTTGAGCTCAACCCGATGCACTAAGCAACGCAAACAGGCACGTTGCGCTCTAAAAATGACTTTTTTCCGGATTTTTTTCTAAGTCCAACTTTGCTTGTTCGTAACCCTGTTTGCGTTAAATTCTGCCCTTAAGCGGGATGCCCTAAGCAACGCAACCTTAGCGTACGCGAAAGTTGCGTTGATCCGAACACGTCAGGTCAGAGTAGACGCAAAAAAAGCTGGACTTCGAAAAAATTATTGCTTGTCATTTTTGCATGCGCAAAACCCATACAACAGGCCGGCGGGTGTCCCTGGCTGACCACGCGGGGGTCCCCGAGGGAGCCCGGGGGTCACGCGGGTGTCCCCAGCTGACCCCGCGGGGGTCCGGGGGTGGGGGTCCCCAGCTCACCAAGCGGGGGTCCCCGCGGGAGTCTGGGGGTCCACGCGGGAGTCCTGGGGTACCCGCGGGCCTGTGGTACCAATGTTGCACCTCCAAAAATAATAAAAAATATTTATAACTAAATACACCCCCCCTAACACAGTAATGGGCAAAATTACAATTATCCACATATGGATAATAATGCATTTACCCATTTTAAATACATATAAATGACAATAAATACAGTAAAAACATATTACACTTACCTTTTACAGGCACCCACGATGAAGGCCGTCTTCATCCTCATCTTCATCCTGCCCATGCCCCCTCCGATGCTGCAAAACATACACAAGAATAAAAACATCCAATGTAATGTCCCCTAACCCCTTAATCACCATAGCGGTTATTAACCGCTACAGGCATTAAGGGGTTAACCCACCCTCACCCACCACTGGGGAGGCCTACATACCCTCCCCCACTAACCCCCCACCCCGTGAGGCCTAACCACCCTCACCCACTACCCAGCTGGGAGGCCTACCCACATACCCTTGGGGCCAATACCCAATCCCCCCACCCCCAGTACCCACAATAAAAACAATACACAGTCCCACAATAAACATCATTCTATTTATTAAATACATAACCCATCCCCTGTGCCCCCCCATAAATACATGATTTATTCTTTAACATACAGGGTTCATACCCCAGGCCCACGTGAGTCCCCGGTGGGCCTGACGGGTCACCTCACAGACCTACAGGTTACCAGCAACTTGTTTCATAAAGGTTCTGAAGGCCTGTTGGTGGGTCCCGCCAGGCGTCATGGCCCACAAGGTGGTCTCCACGGGTCACCGTGGGCCACAATTGGGTCCCCACGGTAGGCCCGCGGATGTCTGGGGGCCCCAGATCAGACCCACAGGTGTCTGAGGGTCCTCGGATGGTTCCCACGGAGGTCTGGGGACCCACGGGTGGGCACTACGGGTCCGCGGTGCCCCCACAGATGGAGAAGTGGTATTTGTAGTACAGCATGTTTTTGATAACCCTTCTACATTTATTTGTATATTGGTTCATCATGTGTGTATATATATCTCTCTCTTTCTCTCTCTCTCTGTATATATATATATATATGTGTATATATATAGTTGCATGATGAAGCCACTGTACAAATCAATGGGTGAAGGGTTGATATCTGAATGTAATTGCAATGTATTGGCTATGTATTGGCTATGTATTTTGTGGGCAACGAAAGACAAGGATGTTGCTGGCGACGGGGGCTTCTTATTGATGAGGTCAGTAGTACTTTATTTATTTTAATATGCTAGTTAATGTGTTTAATAATGGGCAAATAATCTATTATCCCTATCTGGATAATAGTTATTTTGCACATTATTGTACTGTAGGTGTTGGGGGGGGATGTATGTATTGAATGTGTAGGTCAGGTTTATTTATTTTACATTCAGGGTTTGTTCCTTGGTTCTGCGTGAGACCTCTGGAGACTACCTGCGGTATCCTCCCCAATTGTGGCCCATGGTGCCTCGTGAAGACCACCTGGTGGGCCATGGCGCCTGGCGGGACCCACCAACAGGCCTCAAGAATGATGTTTATTGTGGGGCTGTGTATTGTTTTTATTGTGGGTACTGGGGGTGGGGGGATTGGGTACCTCATAAAGGGACCTGTATCTCGGGAAGCAGGGGGTCCCCGGACCTGAAACCAATGCGGTTCAGCTCCAGAGACCCCCTGCATATGTACACTATGAGTAAAAGTTGTTTTGATATGTTTTTATTTTGCCGATGTTTGCGGCAGAGAGAGCGGCGGGTCTCTCTCTGCTGCAAACACATATCGGCAGAAACGGCCTATCGCCAGGCTATTGGGAGCCAGGCTCTTTTATCAAGGGCTCATCTGCGTTTTGCTTTCGCAGAGATTCGGCAGGGATCGGCATGGATTCGGCCCGTACTGAATACTGCGAAGGCAAATCGCCAAAATCATGCCTATCGTGAACACTTGGCGAATGAATTTTTTCGGCGCTTAGTGCATGAGGCCCTGAATCGTTCCAAAAAAATTGCTCATAAAAAAAATCACAGAGGCAGCGGTGATAAACCACTTATCGCCGCTTTTCGGCATGTTCATATACTCGCGCAATTCTATTAGCAGTGATTAGGCTATGAATGCCTATCACCGCTCTAGAATGGTGATTTTATCACAAAATCCTCACGCCAGCAAAAGTTGGCATAAACCTGCAGAGAAACGGCGAGATGGGACTTAGAAAAAAAATGCATTTTTCCTGCATAGGATTGATGCCAGGAATCTCTGGAGCTGATATCCATTAATATTAGCACCAGAGACCCATGGCATGAATCCTATGCAATAAAAATGCATTTACAGTAAACTTCATTACCATAGCGGATAGCCTCAGGGACCCCCTACTTCCCGAGATACAGGCTCCGTTATGGGGTGCTGGTATCTCCTGTGCATTTAAATGTCCGCGTCACGTGACCATGACAATAAAATGCATAGGAGATACCGGCACCCCATAAAGGGGCCTGTATCTCGGGAAGTAGGGGTCCCTTAGGCTAAAACCAATGCGGTTCAGCTCAGGAGAACCTCTGCTCATTTAAACTATTAACAAAATAAAAATGTATACACATAAATTTCAGGCGAGATTTGCCCAGGGAGAGACAGCTCTCTCAGAGCAGCTCTCTCTGCAGCAGATACAATTCGCTAGGTAAGGCCTTTTCAGAGGGTCGTTCATCAGATCACCGGCTAATCGCCCGTTTTGTGAATTTTGCTATGACAGGTAATGAAGGCTTTCTGAATATCGTGATAGCAACGCTCATAAAAACGGTGATTTAAATGGCCCGGTGATTTTTTAAATGAACCTTTAGTGCATAGGCCCCTATGTGTTTATGTGTGCAAACTCTGAGTTTGGGGTTGCTTTAAATAAAGACTATTTGAGTTTGCTCAACGCGCTTTCTGCCTTTTCTTTCTTTAGTGAATCTCCCCCGATGTATCCAGTCTACTCATTGTGAAGTGCCGCAGAAGTGTTGCCAAAAATACAGTGACACCAAATTTATCAAAGAAAAAATTACAGTGAAGCAATTGAGTTTTGTTTCTTTTTGGCTTTTTAGAATTTTGCTAGAGAATCTGATACATCACCCCTCTGGAGTTAGAAAGACATGCAATCAAAATACCTCTCTAAACATCTACTGAATGCCAAAATGACCTTAGTATATAGATAAGTGGTATTGGTGTGGTCGCACAAGTAGTTATGTTTTTCACTGAGGTGGTCAGTCATTTCATTGTGGTAGCTTTACTGTGACTGGTTACAGTATTAACTTTAGTTGGTTATTGCACATAGTATAGTGATATATGTCTAGGCCTCTTCATACAGTATGTGTCTCCCAATTGTTCTTGATAAATGACCTGCTATATTTCTGGATAACAACAATAATTCTCACTCTACAAAAAAGTAGTCAAACTTCAACATTCATTTCGAGAAATTGTTAGTTGTACAATGTGAGATTAGATGTATTAATACAGAGCGCGTAGATATAACAGATGTTATGCAAACTCCTTCGCTTGGCAATCTTAATTTAATGAAATGCGGCACTCTACTGAAGAAAGGGTGAAACATTTTATGATCTACAACAAACGTGCATTTCACTTACCCTCACATGACTCCGAAATATGGACAATATCTCCAATCTGAAGTGAAATTTGTAGTAATCCACTGCTTTTAAAATTACATATTGCTGGAAAAAAAGAAAGTAAATACATGTAAAAAGTAATATAACTTTAAGAGGGCATGACATCACATAGATATAATGTTTTCCAAAAGGTACTGCAAGTAGATTCAAATGTTCTTAGAAGGGTGTCTCTTGGTCAGCACTGCCATCCTATGGCGACTTCAAGAATTATTAAAACATGATTAAATTGCTTTCACATTTAAAAGAGAAACAAAATCATGATAAACCTAATCAAACTGGTAGTGATTTTAAATAATATGTTAATATGTGTAAAAGGTGATTAGAAAATATCCTTAAACATCTTTTATATACTTAAATCCAGGAAATCTAATAATATTTGTAATTATACTGAAGATCCTTTTTGGGAATACTCCATGTTTTATTAGACCAATTTGTTTGTTGTGTGAACAGAAAAGCTTAAAATTAGTATAACTGGGTATAACACCCACAAACCCCCCTATTCGATATTCAGTAGTAAGAAGCAGGGTAATATATAATTAACAACTGAATCAGTTAATGTATTGTTAACTGAGAATTATCCCATGCTTTACTGTATTGGATAGGGACCTCAGTATCTACTATATATTCCTACAATAATTGTGCTTAATAATATTCTTGTTTTATGCCTATGGCAGGTTATTTTGTTACAGTATTCTAGTGGAGAAATGTAACTAATTCACTCAAGCAATGATGTAATATCATCATCGTTTTCTATTGGTCGCTTCAGTGAGGCTGACGCTGGCAACCATGTAGGGTGACAAGGTGTCCCGGTTTAGCCGGGACAGTCCCGTTTTTTTAATGGCTGTCCCGGTTTTTTAATCTTTGTCCCGGTTTTTTAATCTTTGTCCCGGCTGCCCTGCATTCTGTAAAATTTCCTGTTTTTTTGTGGCTGTCCCGCTTTTGACCATCAGAGCAGGGGGGCAGCAGAGAGCAGACAATGCATGGAGGAGAGCAGGGGCCGG